>NC_066526.1:827500-880000 GCF_024679095.1 Eriocheir sinensis | reverse complement strand
AGGGGAGGAAGAAGGAATGGAGTGAAAGGGAAAGGGGGGAGGAAAGTAGGAGGAGGAAAATAGGTTGGAATGGAGGAAGGAAAGGAAAAAAAAGAGGAAGGGAAAAAAGAGGAAGAGGAGGAAGAAGGAATGGAGTGAAAGGGAAAAGGGGGAGGAAAATGGAAGAGAAGGTGAATAGGTAAGAATGAAGGAAGGAAAGGAAAGGAAAAGGAAAAGGAAAAAAAAGAGGAAGGGGAGGAAGAAGCGATGGAGTGAAAGGAAAGGGAGGAAGAAAGAGGAAGAACAGGTAAACAGGTAAAAATGGAGGAAGGAAAGGAAAGGAAAGGAAGGGAAAAAAAGAGGAAGGGGAGGAAGAAGCGATGGAGTGAAAGGAAAGGGAGGAAGAAAGAGGAAGAATAGGTGAACAGAGGAAGGAAAGTAAAGGAAAGGAAAGGAAAAGGAAAAAAAGAGGAAGGGGAGGAAGAGGTGATGGAGTGAAAGGGAGATGGAGGAGAATGGAGGAGGGAGGTAAAAAAGAAAGGAAGGTGTAAAGTGTTCTGAATACCGTTTTTATTGACCATTTAAAGAGGTAATGGATATCCTATTGAAATTACCTCCTCCTCCTCCTCCTCCTTCTCTTCCTCCTCCTTTTCCTCCTCCTCTTCCTCCTCCTTTTCCTCCTCCTCTTCCTCCTCCTCCTCCTCCTCTTCCTCCTCCTTTTCCTCCTCCTCCTCCTTTTCCTCCTCCTTTTCCTCCTCCTCCTCCTCCTCCTCCTTTTCCTCCTCCTTTTCCTCCTCCTCCTCCTCCTCCTCCTCCCTATTTCTCCTCCTATTCTTTCTCCTTAACCTAATTTTTCACCCGTGTACCTTATCACGATGAGAGAGAGAGAGAGAGAGAGAGAGAGAGAGAGAGAGAGAGAGAGAGAGAGAGAGAGAGAGAGAGAGAGAGAGAGAGAGAGAGAGAGAGAGAGAGAGAGAGAGAGAGAGAGAGAGAGAGAGAGAGAGAGAGAGAGAGAGAGAGAGAGAGAGAGAGAGAATATAGATTCACATAGATTTATATAGATAATCAGACCATACAGACCCTATGGTCCAGAGAGAGAGAGAGAGAGAGAGAGAGAGAGAGAGAGAGAGAGAGAGAGAACTTCTGTGTCTTCTTTGTCATTTATCTTATTTTTTTTCCTTTATTTATCCATTCACCTCTCTCTCTCTCTCTCTCTCTTTTCCTTTCCTTCATTTTCTTCTTCCCTCTTTGCCTTCTCTTCCCGTCCCGTCTATCTTTTCCCTTCCCTTCCCTTCCATTCTCTCCCTTTTCTCTCTTTTCTCCTTCCTTCTCTCCCTTCTCTACTTTTTTTCTTTCCCTTCTCCCTTCTCTTTATTTTTCTCCTTATTTCCCTCCCTCTCTCCCTTCCCTTCCCTTCTCTTCCCTTCGCTTTCCCCCCTTTCCTTTCCTTTCCCTCAGTTTCCTTTCTTTCCCATCCCTTCCCTTCCCATCCCTTCCCTTCGCTTTCCCCCCTTTCCTTTCCTTTCCCTCAGTTTCCTTTCCTTCCCTTCCCTTCCCTTCCCTTCCCTTTCCTCTCCTTTCCCATCCCATCCCATCCATTCCTTACCCTACTCTACTCTTCCTTCCCTTCCCTTCCTTTCCCTTCCCTTCTTCCCAGCTCGTGTGAGGAACATTAAGAAGAAAAATACAATGACTTCGGAGATTCAATTTAACGTATTTAGAATGATTAGTATTAGTTCTTGTTGTTGTTGTTGTTGTTGTTGGTGGTGGTGGTGGTGATGATGATGGTAATGCTGTTGTTGTTGTTATTTATGTCGTTGTTGCGTGAGGGAGCGATCCAGGTAAGATAAATTAAGACAGGTGGCTCACGACTGCCTGGCGAAGGTGGGTCACAATAGAAGATTAGTGGACGTGCTTTGTATATACAGTCATTCAGGTTAGGGGTGTGCTGGTAATTAATTTTCTCTTTCTTTTTCTTTATCTGTTTTTTTTCTCTCTCCCTCTCTCTCTCGTGCAGTACCCCTTCACTTTTTTTCGCTCTCTCATTCTTGTATCCACCCCGCTTTACTCTCTCTCTCTCTCTCTCTCTCTCTCTCTCTCTCTCTCTCTCTCTCTCTCTCTCTCTCTCTCTCTCTCTCTCTCTCTCTCTCTCTCTCTCTCTCTCTCTCCCTTCTCTCTCCCTTCCTACCAAGCACACAGACCCACTTCGTAAGCAAGGCATTTCACACTAAAGGTCATATTCTCAAACCTTTTGGGACTCACACACTCACACACGCACACACATTCAGTAAAGTCATCGTCGAGGTTGTGTTAGTATCTCCAATGGGTAGTTTTTTGAGCCTAGTGATAGTTTGACAAGGCTTCAGTTTTGGCTCTCCATGGTTCACACACGCACACACACATTTGATAAGGCTTTCGTAGAGGTTGTGTTAGTATTGCCATAAGTAGTTTTGTGAGCCTATTGATAGTTTGACAAGGCTTCTACACTATGATCAGTTTAGCTCCATACTCTCAAACCTTCATAATTCACACACACACACACACACATTTGATAAGGCTTTCGTAGAGGTTGTGTTAGTATTGCCATGGTTAGTTTTGTGAGTCTACTGATAGTTCGACAAGGTTTCTACACCACGGTCAGTTTTAGCACTATACTCTCAAACCTTAAGGCTCACACACACACATTTGATAAGACTCATGTAGATTGTGTTAGTATTCCCATGGTTAGTTTTGTGAGCCTGGTGATACTTCGACAAGGCTTCTACACCACGGTCATTTTTAGCACTATACTCTCAAACCTTAAGGCTCACACATACACATTTGATAAGACTCATGTAGATTGTGTTAGTATTCCCATGGTTAGTTTTGTGAGCCTGGTGATACTTCGACAAGGTTTCTACACCACGGTCAGTTTTAGCACTATACTCTCAAACCTTAAGGCTCACACACACACATTTGATAAGACTCATGTAGATTGTGTTAGTATTGCCATGGTTAGTTTTGTGAGCCTGGTGATAGTCTGACAAGGCTTCTACACTACAGTCAGTTTTAGCTCTATACTCTCAAACCTTAAGGCTCACACACACACATTTGAAAAGACTTTCATATAGATTGTGTTAGTATTGCCATGGTTAGTTTTGTGAGCCTGGTGATAGTTCGACAAGGCTTCTACACCATGAAAATAAAAGAACATTCATGAGAACGCGACTAACCTCCTTTGCGGCCTTTGAAAATAGATATTGTGGGAGCCGAGCGTCTGAGAATGAGGATTTTTAAGCATTCGAATCACGTAGGCAACGAAAGACAGGTCGCATAATGTATTCTGACCCCACAAGACACCTTCCCCGCCTGTTGAGAGAGTGTGTGTAGCCGAATTTGGAGTGTGTGTGTGGGGGGGAGCTTGTGTGTGTGTGTGTGTGTGTGTGTGTGTGTGTGTGTGTGTGTGTGTGTGTGTGTTTGGTAGTTTGTTATGTGTGAATTTTGGTGATGTTGGTGTTGGTATTACTGTTGTTGTTGTTGGTGCTACTACTACTACTACTACTACTACTACTACTACTACTACTGTTACTACTACTACTACTACTGTCATTGATGCTGCTCCTTCTTCTCCTCCTCTTCCTTCTTCTCCTCCTACCTACTACTACTACTACTACTACTATTACTACTATTACTACTACTACTATTACTACTACCACTACTTTAAGATGCCCCTGTAAGTCCAAACCGCAGGTAGAAGGGAAGGGAAAGGCAATTAAATTCACCTGAGCAACTTCGGCAATTAACCTGTTCGCGGCCTTGACTTAATTTCTCATCGCCAGTAATTGTTTTCGAGCTGCGGATCTGCTGTGTCGCTATTTATCTTGCCTCGAATTTCTTACACCGTTTGTCTTATTTACTTTATCTTTTCCTTTTTCTTCATTCACAGGTTTGGTGTTTTGAGGTGTTGGTCTTTTCATGATGTTTTGTTCAATGTTTGGTTTTCTTTGGTTGCTTGCTTCTTTTTTTATGCTGACGTTCTGCTAAGGGATTCGTTTTTTTTGTTTTTTTATCTAAAGGGGACTGAGTGAAGCAACGCAACCCCAGATGTATGCTCCTTATTATTAGTAGTCTTCTTTGCCGTCATTCATGCATTAGTTCAACAATTCATCAAGCCATATAGCTATCCTGCCACCCTATCATCCATACATTTATTCAACCAGTCATCCAGCCATTTATTTATCCAGTCATCCTGTCATCCAGCCATTTATTTATCCAGTCATCCAGTCATCCAGCCATTTATTTATCCAGTCATCCAGTCATCCAGCCATTTATTTATCCAGTCATCCTGTCATCCAGCCATTTAGTCATCGAGTTATCCAGTTAGTCATACCGTGAATCATCCTTGTATTCTGCCATCTAGTCATCAACCAGTCATCCAGCCATTTAGCCATTTAGCCCTCTAAGAATCAGCCATCCAGTCATTTATAAACCAGTCACTCAGCCATTCAGTCATCCACCCATCTATATAAATCAACTAACCAGTCATTCAGTCATCTACAACTCAGCCATCCAACAATTCAATCATCATCCATCTATAATCCAGCCATCCAGTCATTCATAGCCCCCCCACTCAGCCACTCAGCCATTCAGCCAGTCAGCCACCTCCGCGCCGCCAGTCGACACCCGCGGCGGGGCAGAGGAAGTGATTACGAGCACAACAAGGTAAACGCTCCAGCCGGCGGTGACCTCTGACCCCGGGCCGGTAAAGAGGTCAGCTGGAGGCCCCGCACGCTCGGAGGATGTTCCAGCCTCGCGCGCCTGCTGCCTCCTGCTGAACGCTATTGAACGGAAGGGGGGGGGGGCAGGGGTCATGGGCCAAGCAAACCGACCTACGTAGCTCCATGTAATCAGAGTCAAGGTTGAGTGAGTGATCGCCCGTTTCCCTCCTTCCCTCTCCCTCCCTCCTGCCTGCCTTCCTTCTTTCCTTCCTTCATCGCTCGCCCGGCAGGTTTTTCCAAGGCAGGTGTGTGTGTGTGGGGGGGGGGGGGGGGAACATAAAAACATAAGAACGTAAGGAGTCTGCAAGAGGCCGGTTGGTCTATACAAGGTAGCTCCTGTAAGCCTAACCCCACCTCGCCTCGCTATCCATGAATTTATCCAACCTCTTCTTGAATGTATCTATGGTATTGGCACCCACGACATGACTGCCAAGCCTGTTTCACTCATCCACCACTCTATTAGTAAACCAATTCTTGCCTATGTCTTTCTACGTGTCCTACCTGGCTCTTAAACAGCCAGAAGCCTATCAACATCCTCATTATTAAAGTCCTTCATCCATTTATAAACTTAAGTCAGGTCTCCTCGTAACCTTCGAATTTTTAGAGAATGCAGATTTAAATGCTTCAGTCAATCCTCTCACACTTAAATCGTTTTGTCATCCTCCTCAGTACAGATTCCAACATCTTGATATAGTAGGGTGATAAAAACTGCACCGTATAATCGAACCCAAAGCATTTCCTGCCCCCCCCCCACGCTTTTCCTTTACACACACACTCCACACCAGAGAGAAAGTCAGGCCAGCCTCCAATATTAAGCCGAGATGCAAAGGGGAGAGATAAATATGCCTAAGGAGATAATTGTGAGAAGACCCGAGAGAGAGAGAGAGAGAGAGAGAGAGAGAGAGAGAGAGAGAGAGAGACAAAAAAAACTCATAAAATTACATAACTAGAGTCTGTTCACGGAGCCTGTTCATCTGGCGCCTAGGTAGCGTTTGTTACGGCTCCTGTGATTGGCTGCACCCCTCCCTCACTCACATGACATTCATGTCCGCCGTGACGCTACACACTTGTATGTTCTTCGTCATAGCTCGTCTCTTATTCAGGACAGACCAATTTAGTAGGTACCGTTGGACTCAGCAGTAATTGCGCAACTCAGTTATATTTATCTAAACTCGATAAAATAAGACATAAAGGAAATGTGATGAGTTGAAGTCACAAGACAGCTCCGAAAAGTTTATAACACGGTTTACTTATCATCGCTTTTCTCA
This sequence comes from Eriocheir sinensis, assembly GCF_024679095.1. NCBI lineage: Eukaryota > Metazoa > Arthropoda > Malacostraca > Decapoda > Varunidae > Eriocheir > Eriocheir sinensis. The sequence goes on along the minus strand of NC_066526.1, from coordinate 873,996 downwards.
GCAGTCTTTGAACCAGGGTTGAAATGAATTATTTCATCTCATAGAACAAAGTCTCCTGAACGCTATGGTGTGATCAGATTATAGATAAATCGTGACATGAGCATAACACAGAACGGTTTTAAAGGATGTGTACAGCGACGAAGCATGACTGCCCGCTGCCTGGCCGCCGGTCGGCCGCCGCTTGTGGTGAATTAGGCTATTTTTCGACTCCTTATTTCTTTCGCTGCATTCATCGTCAACAAACGAAAACCTTTATGCATTATCCCAACTACAATAAAAAATTAATGATGAGTGCCCGAAACACACACACACACACACACACACACACGCACATAAATACACACACACACACACACACACACACACACACACACACACACATATATATATATATATATATATATATATATATATATATATATATATATATATATATATATATATATATATATATATAATGCATTAGGGTTTTCGTTTGTTGACGATGAATGCAGCGAAAGAAGTGCTTTTCTTATTCCAATTTACAACTAAGTAATCTATTCTTCGTTCCTTATATTTTCTAGTCATTTCTTTTTATTAACTTGTATGCTGTCTTTTTTGTGCTTTTCTTATTCCAATTTACAACTAAGTAATCTATTCTTCGTTCCTTATATTTTCCAGTCATTTCTTTTTATTAACATCTATGCTCGTCTTTTTAGTGCTTTTTTTTATTCCAATCTATAACTAACTAATCTATTCTGCGTTCCTTATTTTTCTATTTACTTCTTTTCATTAACTTCTATGCTTGTCTTTTTGGTTCTTTTCTTATTCCAATATATAACTAACTAATCTATTTTTCTTTCCTTATATTTTCTAGTTATTTCTTTTCATTAACTTGTATGCTTGTCTTTTTGGTACTTTTCTTATTCCAAACTATAACTAACTAATCTATCCTTTATTCCTTTTATTTTCTAGTTATTTCTTTTATTAACTTGTATGCTCGTCTTTTTGGTGCTTTTCCTATTCCAATTTATAACTAACTAATCTATTCTTCTTTCCATATTTTTCTATTTACTTCTTTTCATTAACTTCTATGCTCGTCTTTTCAGTACTTTCCTTATTCCAATCTATAACTAACTAATCTATCTTTCGTTCCTTTTATTTTCTAGTTATTTTTTTATTAACTTGTATGCCCGTCTTTTTGGTGTTATTCTTATTCCAATCTATAACTAACTAATCTATTCTTCGTTCCTTATTTTCGAGGTATTTCTTTTATTAACTTCTATGCCCGTCTTTTTTTAGTGTTTCTCTTATTCCAGTCTATAACTAACTAATCTATTTTTCTTTCCTTATATTTTTCTAGTTATTTCTTTTTATTAACCTCTATGCTCGTCTTTTTGGTGCTTCTCTTATTCCAATCTATAACTAACTAATATATTCTTTCCTTATTTTTCCAGATATTTCTTTGTATTAATTCGTATGCTTGTCTTTTAGGTACTTTTCTTATTCCAATAAATAACTACTCATCTATTCTTTCCTTATATTTTCTAGTTATTTCTTTTCATTATCTTCTATGCTCGTCTTTTTGGGTTCTTTTCTTATTCCAATTTATAACTAACTAATCTATTCCTCGTTCTTTATTTTCTAGTTATTTCTTTTCATTAACTTCTATGCCTGTCTTTTTTGGTACTTTTTTATTCCAATTTAAAACTAACTAATCTATTCCTCGTTCTTTATTTTCTAATTATTTCTTTTCATTAACTTATATGCCTGTCTTTTTTGGTACTTTTATTATTCCAATTTATAACTAACTAATCTATTTTTCTTTCTCTATATTTTCTAGTAATTTCTTTTCATTAACTTCTATGCTTGTCTTTTTTGGTTCTTTTCTTATTCCAGTCTATAACTAACTAATGTATCCTTCGTTCCTTATTTTTCTAGTTATTTCTTTTCATCAACTTGTATGCTTGTCTTTATAAGTGCTTTTCTTATTTCAATTTAAAAGTAACTAATCTATTCTTCGTTCCATATTTTCGAGGTATTTCTTTTATTAACTTCTATGCCTCTCTTTTTAAGTGTTTTTCTTATTCCAATTTATAATTAACTTATATATCTATTCTTCTTTCCTTATTTTTCTAGTTATTTCTTTTTATTAATTTCTATGCTCATCTTTTTTGGTACTTTTCATATTCCAATCCATAACTAACTAATCTATTTTTCTTTCATTATATTTTTCTAGTTATTTCTTTTTATTAACTTCTATGCTTATCTTTTTGGTGCTTCTCTTATTCCAATCTATAACTAACTGATCTATTCTTTCCTTATTTTTCCAGATATTTATTTTTATTAATTCGTATGCTCGTCTTTTGGGTACTTTTCTTATTCCAATCAATAAATAACTAATCTATTCTTTTCTTATATTTTCAAGTTATTTCTTTTCATTAACTTCTATGTTCGTCTTTTTGTGTTCTTTTCTTATTCCAATTTATAACTAATCTATTCCTTGTTCCTTATATTTTCTAGCTATTTATTTTTATTAACTTGTATGACAGTCTTTTTTGGTGCTTTTCTTCTTCCAATTTATAACTAACTAATCAATTCTTCTTTCCATATTTTTCTTTTTACTTCTTCTCATTAATTTCTATGCTCGTTTTTTAGTACTTTCCTTATTCCAATCTATAACTAAGTAATCTATTCTTTGTTCCTTATTTTTGTAGTATTTTTTTTATTAAACTCTATGCTCGTCTTTTTGGTACTTTTCATATTCCAAACTACAACTAACTAATCTATTTTTCTTTCCTTATTTTTCAAGGTATTTCTTTTTATTAACTTGAATGCTTGTCTTTTTTGGTGCTCTTCTTATTCCTATTTATAACTAACTAATCTATTCTTCTTTCCATATTTTTCTATTTACTTCTTTTCATTAACCTCTATGCTCGTCTTTTTGGTACTTTTCTTTATTCCAGTCTATAACTAACTAATCTATTCTTCGTTCCTTTTTTTTCTAGTTATTTCTTTTATTAACCTCTGTGCTCATCTTTTTAGTGCTTTTCTTATTCCAATCAATAACTAACTAATTTATTCTTTCCTCATTTTTTCTAGTTATTTCTTTTCATTAACTTCTATGTTTGTCTCCTTGGGTTCTTTACTTATTCCAATTTATAACTAATTAATCTATTCCTCTTTCGTTATATTTTCTAGTTATTCCTTTTTGTTAACTTGTATGCTTGTCTTTTTTGGTGCTTTTCTTATTCCAATCTATAACTAACTAATCTATTCTTTTTTCCATATTTTTCTATATACTTCTTTTCATTAGCTTCTATGCTCGTCTTCTTAGTATCTTTCTTATTCCAATCTATAACTAAGTAATCTATCCTTCGTTCCTTTTATTTTCTAGTTATTTATTTTATTAACTTGTATGCTCGTCTTTTTGGTGCTTTTCTTATTCCAATCTATAACTAACTAATCTATTCTTCGTTCTTTATATTTTTTAGTTATTTCTTTTCATTAATCCCTATGCTTGTCTTTTTGGTGCTTTTCTTATTGCAATCTATAACTGACTAATCTATTCATTCCTTACTTTTCCAGGTATTTCTTTTCATTAACTTCTGTGCTCGTCTTTTTGGTACTTTTCTTGTTCCAATTAATAACTAAGTAATTTATTCCTCGTTCCTTATATTTTCTAGTCATATCTTTAAATTAACTTGTATGCTGTCTTTTTTGTGCTGTTCTTATTGGAATTTATAACTAACTAATTTATTCTGCGTTCCTTATTTTTCCAGGTATTTCTTTTTATAAACTTCTATGCCTGTCTTTTTGGTACTTTTCTTATTCCAATTTATAACTAACTAATCTATTTTTCTTTCTTTATTTTTCCAGGTATTTCCTTTTATTAACTTGTATGCTTGTCTTTTTGGTACTTTTCTTATTCCAATTTATAACTAACTAATCTATTTTTTTTCCTTATATTTTCTAGTTATTTCTTTTCATTAACTTCTATGCTCGTCTTTTTGATACTTTTTTATTTCAGTCTATAACAAACTAATCTATTGTTCTTTCCTTATATTTTCTAGTTATTTCTTTTCATTAACTTCTGTGCTCGTCTTTTTGGTACTTTTCTTATTTCAGTCTATTACTAAGTAATCTATTTTTTTTCCTTACATTTTTCTAGTTATTTCTTTTTTTACAACAAAGGAGACAGCTCAAGGGCACAAAAAAAGGAAATAATAATAAAAAAAGCCCGCTACTCGATGCTCCTAAAAAAAGAATAAAAAAAGGTGGCCGAAAGAGTGGACAATTTCGGGAGGAGAGGTGTCCTGATACCCTTCTCTTGAAAGAGTTTAAGTCGTAGGCAGGAGGAAATACAGATGAAGGAAGATTGTTCCAGAGTTTACCAGCGTGAGGGATGAAAGAGTGAAGATGCTGGTTAACTCTTGCATAAGGGGTTTGGACAGTATAGGGATGAGCATGAGTAGAAAGTCGTGTGCAGCGGGGCCGCGGAAGGGGGGGAGGCATGCAGTTAGTAAGTTCAGAAGAGCAGTCAGCGTGGAAATATCGATAGAAGATAGAAAGAGAGGCAACATCGCGACGGAATTTAAGAGGTAGAAGACTATCAGTAGGAGGAGGAGAGCTGATGAGACGAAGAGCCTTAGACTGCACTTTGTCCAGAAGAGCTGTGTGAGTGGAGCCTCCCCACACGTGAGATGCATACTCCATACGAGGGCGGACAAGGCCCCTGTATATGGATAGCAACTGCGCGGGGGAGAAGAACTGGCGGAGACGATACAAAACGCCCAACTTCGAGGAAGCTGATTTAGCGAGAGAGAAGCTGTGAAGTTTCCAGTTGAGATTTTGAGTAAAGGATAGACCGAGGATGTTTAGTGTTGAATATGGTGATAGCTGAGTGTTGTCGAAGAATAGGGGATAGGTGTTTGGAAGATTGTGTCGAGTTGATAAGTGGAGAAATTGAGTTTTTGAGGCATTGAAGGACACAAGGTTTCTTCTGCCCCAATCGGAAATAATAGCAAGGTCTGAGGTTAAGCGTTTTGCAGCCTCCAGTCTGGAGTCGTGTACTTCCTGTAGTGATGGTCTTCTATTGAAAGAAGTTGAATAATGCAGAGTGGAGTCGTCTTCTATGCTTGTCTTTTTGGTGCTTTTCTTATTCCAATCTATAACTAACTAATCTATTCTTCGTTCCTTATTTTTCTAGTTATTTCTTTTTATTAACTTCTATGTTCGTCTTTTTGGTGCTGTTTTTATTCCAATCTATAACTAACTAATGATTTTTTTCCCCTATTTTTCTAGTTATTTCTTTCATTAACTTCTATACTCGTCTTTTGGTACTTTTCCTATTCCAATCTATAACTAACTTATCTATTCTTCGTTCATTATATTTCTAGTTATTTCCTTTATTAACCTCTGTGCTCGTCTATTTAGTGCTTTTCTTATTCCAATTTATAACTAACTAATTTTTTATTCGTCCCTTATATTTTCTAGTTATTTCTTTTCATTAACTTTTATGCCTGTCTTTTTTAGTCCTTTTCTTATTCCAGTCTATAACTAACTAATCTATTTTTCTTTCCTTATATTTTCTAGTTATTTCTTTTTATTAACTTGTGTGCTCGTCATTTTGGTACTTTTCTTATTCCAATTTATAACTAACTAATCTATTCTTTCCCTGTTTTTTCCAGTTATATCTTTTTATTAACCTGTGTGCTTGTCTTTGGTGCTTTTCTTATTCCAATTTATAACTAACTAAACTATTCCTTCCTTATTATTCCAGGTAGTTCTTTTTATTATCTCTATGTTCGTCTTTTTGGTGCTCTTCTTATTCCAATTTATAACTAACTCATCTATTCTTCCCTTATTTTTCCAGGTATTTCTTTTCATTAACTTCTATTGCTGTCTTTTTGGTACTTTTCTTATTCCAGTTTATAACTAAGTAATATATTCTTCGTTCCTTATAATTCTAGTCATTTCGTTTTATTAACTTGTATGCCTGTCTTTTTGGTGCTGTTCTTATTGCAATCTATAACAAACTAATCTATTCTTCGTTCCTTATATTTTCCAGGTAGTTCTTTTTATTAACTTGTATGCTGTCTCTTTTGTGCTTTTCTTATTCCTATCTATAACTAACTAATCTATTCTTCTTTCCATATTTTGTACTTATTTCTTTTTATTAACTTTTATGCCTGTCTTTTTTGGTGCTGTGCTTATTCCAATCTAAAAGTAACTAATCTATTCTTCTTTCCTTATTTTTCTAGTTATTTCTTTTATTAACTTCTATGCTCGTCTTTTTGGTGCTTTTCTTATTCCAATCTATAACTAAGTAATCTAATCTTAGCTCCTTATTTTATTATTTATTTCTTTTCATTAACTTCTGTGCTTGTCCTTTTTGTGCTTTTCCTATTCCAATTTATTAAGTAACTAATCTATTCTTCGTTCCATATTTTCGAGGTATTTCTTTTATTAACTTCTATGCTTGTCTATTTTGATTCTTTGCTTATTCCAATTTATAAATAATTAATCTATTTTTTGCTCCTTATTTTTTTTCTTTACTTTTTTTTTTATTATTTCGTATGTTTATCTTTTTTGGTGCTTTTCTTATTGCAATCTATAACTAACTAATCTATTCTTCGTTCCTTATTTTTCTACTTATTTCTTTTTATTAGCTTCTATGACTGTCTTTTTTGGTGCTGTTCTTATTCCAATCTATAACTAACTAATCTATTCTTCTTGCCTTATTTTTCTAGTTATTTCTTTTATTAACTTTTATGCTCGTCTTTTTGGTACTATTCTTATTTCCAATTTATAACTAACTAATCTATTCTTCGTTCCTTATTTTTTTAGTTATTTCATTTCACTAATTTATACGCTTGTCTTTTTTGTGCTTTTCTTATTCCAATCTATAAATAACTTACCTATTCTGCGTTCCTTTTTTTCTTCTTATTTCTTTCCATTAAGTTCTATCCCTGTCATTTTTAGTGCTTTTCTTATTCTAATTTGTAACTAACTAATCTATTCTTCTTACCTTGTATTTCCAGGTATTTCTTTTTATTAACTTCTATGGTCGTCATTTTTGGTACTTTTCTTATTACAATCTATAAGTAGCTAATCTATTTTTCTTTCCCTATATTTTTCTAGTTATTTCTTTTTATTAACTTGTATGCTTATCTTTTTTGGTTCTTTTTTTATTCCAATCTATAACTAACTAATTTACCCTTCGTTCCTTATTTTTCTAGTTATTTCTTTTCATTAACTTGTATGCTTGTCTTTTTTAGTGCTTTTTTTATACCAATTTATAACTAACTAATCTATCCTTCGTTCCTTATTTTTCTAGTTATTTTTTTTCATTGGCTTATATGCTTGTTTTTTTTTGTGCCTTTTTTATTCCAATTTATAAGTAACTAATCTATCCTTCGTTCCATATTTTTCTAGTAATTTCTTTTCATTAGCCTGTATGCCTGTCTTTTTTGTACTTTTTTATTCCAATTTATAAGTAACTAATCTATTCTTTCTTCCTCATTTTCGAGGTATTTCTGTTATTAACTTCTATGCTTGTCTTTTTTGATTCTTTGCTTATTCCAATCTATACATAATTAATCTATTTTTTGCTCTTTATTTTTATCTATTTACTTCTCTTTATTATTTTGTATGCTTGTCCTTTAAGGTTCTTTTCTTGTTCCAATTAATAACTAACTAATCTATTCCTTCCTTATTTTTCCAGGTATTTCTTTTTGTTATATCTGTGCCTGTTTTTTTTTTTTACTTTTCTTATTCCATTTATAATTAACTAATCTATTCATCGTTCCTTATATTTTCTAGTCATCTCTTTTTATTAACTTGTATGCTTGTGTTTTTGGTGCTGTTCTTATTGCAATCTATAACTAACTAATCTATTCTTCCCTTATTTTTCCATGTATTTCTTTTCATTAACTTCTATGCGTGTCTTTTTGGTACTTTTCTTATTCCAATTTATAATCTAACTAATCTATTCTGCTTTCCTTATTTTTGTAGGTATTTCTTTTTATTAACTTGTATGCTCGTCTTTTTTGGTGCTCTTCTTATTCCAATCTATAAGTAACTAATCTATTTTTCTTTCCTTATATTTTTCGAGTTATTTCTTTTTATTAACTTCTAAGCTTGTTTTTTTGGTGCTGTTCTTATTCCTATCTATAACTAACTAATCTATTTTTCTTTCCATATATTTTCTAGTTATTTCTTTTCATTAACTTCTATGCTCGTTTTTTTGGCTCTTTTCTTATTCCAATTCATAACTAACTAATCTATTCTTCTTTCCATATTTTTCTATTTACTTCTTTTCATTAACTTCTATGCTCGTCCTTTTAGTACTTTCCTTATTCTAATCTATAACTAACTAATCTATCCTTCGTTCCTTATATTTTCCAGGTATTTCTTTTTATTAACTTGTATTCTTGTCTTTTTTGGTGCTTTTCTTATTCCAATTTATAACTAACTAATCTATTCTTCTTTCCTTATGTTTTTATTTACTTCTTTTCATTAACTTCTATGCCTGTCTTTGTGGTACTTTTCTTATTCCAATTTATAACTAAGTAATCTATTCTTCGTTCCTTACATTTTCAAGTAATTTCTTTTTATTAGCTTGTATGCTGTCTTTTTGGTTGTATTCTTATTCCAATCTATAACTAACTAATCTATTTTTCTTTCCATATTTTTCTTTCTACTTCTTCTTATTAACTACTATGCTCGTCTTTTTAGTACTTTCCTTATTCCAATCTATAACTAACTAATCTATCCTTCGTTCCTTTTATTTTCTAGTTATTTCTTTTATTAACTTGTATACTCGTCTTTTTTATGCTTTTCTCATACCAATCTATAAGTAACTAATCTATTCTACGTTCCTTAAATTTTACAGGTATTTCTTTTTATTAACTTGTATGCTGTCTTTTTTGTGCTTTTCTTATTTCAGTCTATAACTAACGAATCTGTTCTGCGTTCCTTATTTTTCTTCTTATTTCTTTCTTTATTAACTTGTATGCCTGTCTTTTTTTGGTTCTTTTTTTATTCAAATTTATAACTAACTAATCTATTACTTCCTTATTTTTAAGGTATTTCTTTTTATTATTTCTAGGCTCGTTTATTTGGTGCATTTCTTATTCCAATTTATAACTAACTAATTTAGCCTTCATTCCTTATTTTTTCACGTATTTCTTTTTATTAACTTGTATGCTCGTCTTTTTGGTACTTTTCTTATTCCAATCTATAACTAACTAATCTATTTTAGTTCCTTATTTTTCTAGTTATTTCTTTCCATTAACTTCTATGCTTGTCTTTTTGGTACTTTTCTTATTTCAATTTATAACTAACTAATATATTCTTTATTCCTTATTTTCGAGGTATTTCTTTTATTAACTTGCATGCTCGTCTTTTTGGTACTTTTCTTATCCCAATCTATAACTAACTAATCTATTCGATACTTATTTTTCCAGGTATTTCTTTTTATTAACTTCTATGCCTGTCTTTTTGGCACTTTTCTTATTCCAATCTATATCTAACTAATATATTTTTTGCTCCTTATATTTCTATTTATTTGTTTTTATTAACTTGTATGCAAGTCTTTTTTTGTTCTTTTCTTATTCAAATTTATAACTAACTAATCTATTCTTTCTTTATTTTTCAAGGTATTTCTTTTAATCAGCTTCTATGCCTGTCTTTTTGGTGCTGTTCTTATTCCAATGTATAACTAACTAATCTATTCTTCCTTTATTTTTCAAGGTATTTCTTTTAATTAACTTCTATGCCTGTCTTTTTGGTGCTGTTCTTATTCCAATCTAAATTGGAATAAAAAAGCACTAAAAAAGACAGGCATGCAAGTTAATAAAAAGAAATAGCTAGAGAATATAAGGAAGAAGGAATAGATTAGTTATAAATTGGAATAAGAAAAGAACACCAAAAGACGAGAATAGAAGTTAATAAAAAGAAATAACTAGAAAATATAGGAAAATAACAGATTAATTAGTTATTGACTGGAATAAGAAGAGTACCCAAAAGACGAGCATACGAATTAATAAAAAGAAAAATCTGGGAAAATATGGAAAGAATAGATTAGTTAGTTATAGAATGGAATAAGAGAAGCACCAAAAAGACAAGCATAGAAGTTAATAAAAAGAAATAACAGGAAAAATATAAGGAAAGAAAAATAGATTAGTTAGTTATAGATTGGAATAATAAAAGTACCAAAAAAGACGAGCATAGAAGTTGATAAAAAGAAATAACTAGAAAAATAAGGAAAGAAGAATAGATTAGTTAGTTATAAATTGGAATAAGAAAAGCACTAAAAAAGATAAGCATACAAGTTAATGAAAAGAAATAACTAGAAAAATAAGGGAAGAAGGATACATTAGTTAGTTATAGATTGAAATAAGAAAAAGAACCAAAAAGACAACCAGAGAAGTTAATGAAAATAAATAACTATAAAATATAAGGAAAGAAAAATAAATTAGTTATTTATAAATTGGAATAAGAAAAGTACTAAAAAAGACAGGCATACAAGTTAATGAAAAGAAATAACTAGTAAATAAAGAACGAGGAATAGATTAGTTAGTTATAAATTGGAATAAGAAAAGAACCCAAAAAGACGAGCATAGAAGTTAATGAAAAGAAATACCTGGGAAAATAAGGAAAGAATAAATTAATTAGTTATAAATTGGAACAAGAAAAGTACTAAAGAAGACAACCCTACAAGATAATAAAAAGAAATAACTAGAAAAATAAGGAACGAAGGATAGATTAGTTAGTTATAGATTGGAATAAGAAAAGCACCAAAAAGACAAGCATAAAAGTTAATGAAAAGAAATAACTAAAAAATATAAAGAACGAAGAATAGATTAGTTAGTTATAGATTGGAATAAGAAAAGCACCAAAAAGACAAGCATACAAGTTAATAAAAATAAATAACTAGATAATAAAAGGAACGAAGGATAGATTAGTTAGTTATAAATAGGAATAAAAAAGCACAAAAAAACCAAGCATACAAGTAAATGAAAAGAAATACCCGGAAAAAAAAGGAATGAAGAATAGATCAGTTAGTTATAAATTAGAATAAGAAAAGTACCAAAAATAAAGGCATAGAAGTTAATAAAAAGAAATAAGAAGAAAAATATGGGACGTGGAATAGATTAGTTAGTTATAGATTGGAATAAGAAAAGAATAAAAAAGACAAGCATAGAAGTTTATTAAAAGAAATAACTGGAAAATATAAGGAAAGAAAAATAGAGTAGCTAGTTATAAATTAGAATAAGAAAAAACCCAAAAAAGACGAGCACAGAAGTTAATAAAAGAAATATATAGAAAAATAAGGAAAGAATAGAATAGTTAGTTATAGATTGGAATAAAAAAAGAGCCAAAAGAGACAAGCATACAAGATAATAAAAAGAAGTAAATAGAAAAAAATAAGGAGCAAAAAATAGATTTTTAAGTTATAGATTGGAATAAGAAAATCACCAAAAAGACGAGCATAGTTGTTAATAAAATAAATAACTAGAAAATAAAAGGAACGAAAGATAGATTAGTTAGTTATAGACTGGAATAAGAAAAGCACTAAAAACACAAGCATAGTAGTTAATGAAAAGAAATGACTAGAAAATATAAGGAACAAATAATAGATTAGTTATTTATAAATGGGAATAAGAAAAGTACCAAAAAAGAAAGGCAAACAAGTTAATAAAAATAAATAGCTAGAAAAATAAGGAACGAAGAATAGATTAGTTACTTATAAATTTTAATAAGAAAACCACTAAAAAGACAAGGATACAGGTTATAAAAAGAAGTCAATATAAAAATAAGGAAAGAATAGATTAGTTAGCATAAATTGCAATAAGAAAAGAACCAAAAAAGACAAGCATAGAAGTTAATAATAAGAAATACCTGTTAAAATAAGGAAAGAATAGATTAGTTAGTTATAAATTGGAATAAGAAAAGTACAAAAAAGACGAGTACACAAATTAATAAAAAGAAATAACTAGAAAAATAAGGAACGAAAAATAGATTAGTTACTTGTGGATTGGAATAAGGAAAGTTTAAAAAAAACGAGCAAACAAGTTAAAGAAAAGAAGTAAATAGAAAAATATGGAAAGAAGAATAGATTAGTTAGTTATGAATTGGAATAAAAAAAGTACCAAAAAAGAGAAGCATACAAGTTAATAAAAAGAAATAGCTAGAAAATATAAGGAACGAGGAATAGATAAGTTAGTTTTAAATTGGAATAAGAAAAGAACTCAAAAAGACAAGCATAGAAGTTAATGAAAAGAAATAACTAGAAAAATAAGGAAAGCATAGATTAGTTAGTTATAAATTGGAATAAGAAAAGTGCCAAAAAACGAGCATAAAAGTTAATGAAAATAAATAACTAGAAAAATGTAAGGAAAGAAAAACAGATTGGTTAGTTATCAATTAGAATAAGAAAAGATTGGAATAAGAAAAAGCACCAAAAAAAGACAAGCATACAAGTTAGTGAAAAGATATAAATAAAAAAATAAGGAACGAAGAATAGATAAGTTATTTATAGATTGCAATAAGAACAGCACCAAAAAGACAAGCATACAAGTTAATAAAAAGAAATGAGTAGAACATATAAAGAACGAACAATAGATTAGTTATAAATTGAAATAAAAACAGCACCAAAAAAGACAAGCATAGAAGTTAATAAAAATAAATAACTAGAAAAATATGAGGAAAGAGAAATAGATTAGTTAGTTATAGATTGGAATAAGAAAAGTACCAAAAAAGACAACGATGAAAGTTAATAAAAGAAATATCTCGAAAATAAGGAACGAAGAATAGATTAGTTACGTATAAATTGGAATAAGAAAAGCACTAAAAAAGACAAGCATACCAGTTAATGAAAAGAAATAACTAGAAAAATAAGGAACGAAGGATAGATTAGTTAGTTTTAGATTGAAATAAGAAAAGAACCAAAAGAAACAAGCATAGAAGTTATTGAAAATAAATAACTAGAAATATATGGAAAAAAAAATAGATTAGTTAGTTATAGATTGGAATAAGAAAAGAACCAAAAAGACAGGCATAGAAGTTAATGAAAAGAAATAACTAAAATATATAAGGAAAGAAAAATAGATTAGTTATTTATAGATTGGAATAAGAAAAGCACCAAAAATGACAAGCATTCAAGTTAATAAAAAGAAATAGCTAGAAAATATAAGGAACGAAGAATAGATTAAATAGTTATGAATTGGAATAAGAAAAGAACCCCTAAAAACGAGCATAGAAGTTAATGAAAAGAAATATCTAGAAAATATAAGGAAAGAATAGATTAGTTAGTTATCGATTGGAATAAGAAAAGTACCCAAACGACGAGCATACGAATTAATAAGGAGAAATTTCTGGAAAAATAAGGAAAGAATAGATTAGTTATTTATAGACTGGAATAAGAAAAAGCACCAAAATAGACAAGCATACAAGTTAATGAAAAAATAACTAGAAAATATAAGGAAAGAAAAATATATTAGTTAGTTATAGATGAAAAGCACCAAAAAGACAAGCATACAAATTAAAAAAAATGAAATGACTAGAAAATAAAAGGAACGAAAAATAGATTAGTTAGTTATAGATTGGAACAAGAAAAGTACCAAAAAGAAAAGCATAGAGGTTAATGAAAAGAAATATCTCGAAAAATAAGAAAAGAATAGATTAGTTAGTTATAGACTGGAATAAGAAAAGCACCAGAAAGACGAGCATAGAAGTTAATAAAAAAAAAAACTAGAAAACTAAGGAACTAAGAATAGATTAGTTAGTTATAGATTGCAATAAAGAAAAGAACTAAAAAGACGAGCATAGAAGTTAATGAAAAGAAGTAAATAGAAAAATATGGAAAGACGAATAGATTAGTTACTTATAAATGGAATAAGAAAAGCACCAAAAAAGACAAGCATACAAGTCAATGAAAAGAAATAACTAGAAAAATAAGGAAGGAAGAATAGATTAGTTAGTTATAGATTGGAATAAAGAAAAGTACCAAAAACACGAGCGTAGAAGTTAATAAAAAGAAATAAACAGAAAAATATGGAAAGAAGAATAGATTAGTTATTTATAAATTGGAAAAAAGAAAAGCACCAAAAAAAGACAAGCAGAGAAGTTAATTAAAAGAAATAACTAGAAAATATAAGGAAAGAAAAAATGATTCGTAAGTTAAAAATTGGAATAAGAAAAGCACTAAAAAAGAAGTTAATAAAAAAAAAACTAGAGAAATAAGGAAAGCAGAATAGATTAGTCAGTTATAGATTGGAATAAGAAAAGCACAAAAAAGACAGTATACAAGTTAATAAAAAGAAAAACCTGTAAAATATAAGGAACGAAGAATAGATTAGTTAGTTATAGATTGGAATAAGAACAGCACCCAAAAGACACGCATACAAGTTAATAAAAAGAAATGACTAGAAAATATAAAGAACTAAGAATAGATTACTTAGTTATAAATTGGAACAATAAAAGTATCAAAAAGACAGGAATAGAAGTTAATGAAAAGGAATACATGGAAAAATAAGGGAAGAATAGATGAGTTAGTTATAAATTGGAATAAGAAAGACACCAAAAAGACGAACATAGAAATAATAAAAAGAAATGCCTGGAAAAATAAGGGAAGAATTGATGAGTTAGTTATAAATTGGAATAAGAAAAGCACTAAAAAGACGAGCACAGAAATAATAAAAAGAAATACCTGGAGAAATAAGGAGAGAATAGTTTAGTTAGATATAAATTGGAATAAGAAAAACACCAAAAAGACAAGCATACGGGTTAATAAAAAGAAATAACTGGAAAAACAAGGAAAGAATAGATTAGTTAGTTATAAATTGGAATAAGAAAAGTATCAAAAAGACGAACACACAAGTTAATAAAAAGAAAGAACTAGAAAATATAAGGAAAGAAAAATAGATTAGTTAGTTATAGACTGGAATAAGGAAAGCACTAAAATAAAAGTTAATGAAAAGAAATAACTTGCAAATATAAGGAACGAATACAAAATTAGTTAGTTACAAATTGGGATAAGAAAAGCACTAAAAAGACGAGCACAGAGTTTAATAAAATAAATAACTAGAAAAATAAGGAACAAAGAATAGATTAGTTAGTTATAGATTGGAATAAGAAAAGTACCAAAAAGACGAGCATAGAAGTTAATGAAAGAAATACCTAGAAAATAGGGAAAAAAATTATTATTAGTTATAGATTGGAAAAACAACAGCACCAAAAAGACGAGCATAGAAGTTTATAAAAAGGAAAAAAACTAGAAAAATAAGGAACGAAAAATAAATTAGTTAGTTATAGATTGGAATAAGAAAAGCACCAAAAAGACAAGCATTGAAGTAAATAAAAAGAAATAACTAGAAAAATATGAGGAAAAAAGAATAGATTAGTTAGTAATAGATTGAAATAAGAAAAGTACCAAAAAGACGAGCATAGAAGTTAATGAAAAGAAATACCTGGATAAGTAAGGAAAGAATAGATTAGTTAGTTATAGATTGGAATAAGAAAAGAACCAAAAAGACAAGCATAGGGGTTAATGAAAAGAAATAACTAAAAAATATAAAGAACGAAGAATAGATTAATTATTTATAGATTGCAATAAGAAAAACACCAAAAAGACGAGCATAAAAGTTAATAAAATAAATAACTACAAAACAAAAGGAACGCAGGATAGACTACTTAGTTATAGATTGGAATAAGGAAGGTACTAAAAAGACGAGCATAAAAGTTAATGAAAAGAAGAATATAGAAAAATATGGAAAAAAGAATAGATTAGTTAGTTATGAATTGGAATAAGAAAAGCACCAAAAAAGACAAGCATACAAGTTAATAAAAAGAAATAGCTAGAAAATATAAGGAAAGAGGAACAGATCAATTAGTTCTAAATTGGAATAAGAAAAGAACCCAAAGAGACGAGGATAGAAGTTAATGAAAAGAAATAACTAGAAAAAATAAAGAAATAATAGATTAGTTAGTTATTGATTGGAATAATAAGAGCACTAAAAAGACGAGCACAGAGGTTAATAAAAAATATAACTAGAAAAATTAGGAACGAAGAATAGATTAGTTAGTTATAGACTGGAATAAAGAAAAGTACCAAAAAGACGAGCATAGAAGTTAATGAAAAGAAGCAAACAGAAAAATATGGAAAGAAGAATAGATTAGTTAGTTATGAATTGGAATTAGAAAAGCACCAAAAAAGACAAGCATACAAGTTAATAAAAATAAATACCTGGAAAAATAAGGAAAGAAAAATAGATTAGTTAGTTATAATTTGGAATAAGAAAAGAAACAAAAAGACGAGCATAGAGGTTAATAAAAAAAAAAATAACTAGAAAAATTAGGAACGATGAATAGATTAGTTAGTTATAGATTGGCGTAAGGAAAGTACTAAAAAACGAGCATAGAAGTTAATGAAAAGAAGTAAATAAAAAAAATATGGAAAAAAGAATAGATTAGTTAGTTATAAATTGGAATAAGAAAAGCACCAAAAAAGACAGGCATACAAGTTAATAAAAAGAAATAGCTAGAAAATATAAGGAACAAGGAATAGATTAGTTATAAATTGGAATAAGAAAAGAACACAAAAAGACGAGCATAGAAGTTAATGAAAAGAAATAACTAGAAAATATAAGAAAAGAATAGATTAGTTAGTTATTGATTGGAATAAGAAAAGTACCCAAAAGACGAGCATACGAATTAATAAAAAGAAATATCTGGAAAAATAAGGAAAGAATAGATTAGTTAGTTATAGATTGGAATAAGAAAAGTACCAAAAAAGGCGAGCATAGAAGTTAATAAAAAGAAATAACTAGAAAAATAAGGAAAGAAGAATAGATAAGTTAGTTATAAATTGTAATAAGAAAAGCACTAAAAAAGAGAGGCATAGAAGTTAATAAAAGAAATACCTTGAAAATATGGAACGAAGAATAGATTAGTTACTTATAAATTGAAATAAGAAAAGCACTAAAAAAGACAAGCATAGAAGTTAATGAAAAGAAATAACTAGAAAATATAGAGAAAGAAAAATAGATCAGTTAGTTATAATTTGGAATACGAAAAGTACCAAAAAAGACAGGCATAGTAGTTAATGAAAAAAATAACAATAAAATAGAGAACGAGGAATAGATTACTTAGTTATAAATTGGAATAAGAAAAGAATCCAAAAAGACAAGCATAGAAATTAATGAAAAGAAATACCTGGGAAAATAAGGAAAGAATAGATTAGTTAGTTATAGATTGGAATAAGAAAAGAGCCAATAAAGACAAGCATACAAGTTAATAAAAAGTAAATAACTAGAAAAATATAAGGACTGAAAAATAGATTAGTTTCTTATAGATTGGAATAAGAAAAGTACCAAAAAAGACGAGCATACAAGTTAATAAAAAGAAACACCTGGAAAAATAAGTAACGATGCATACATTAGTTAGTAATAAATTGTAATAAGAAAAGTACCAAAAAGACCGGCATAGAAGTTACTAAAAAGAAATAAGAAGAAAAAAGTGGGAAGAGGAATAGATGAGTTAGTTAGAGATTGGAATTAGAAAAGAACCAAAAAGACAGGCATAGAAGTTAATTAAAAGAAATAACCAGAAAATATAAGGAAAGAAAAACAGATTAGTTAGTTATAAATTGGAATAAGAAAAGTACTAAAAAAACGAGCATAGAAGTTAATGAAAAGAAGTAAATAGAAAAAATATGGAAAGAAGAATAGATAAGTTAGTTATAAATTGGAATAGGAAAAGCACCAAAAAAGACAAGCATAGAAGTTAATAAAAAGAAATAGCTAGAAAATATAAGGAACGAGAAATAGATTAGTTAGTTATAAAATGGAATAAGAAAAGAACCCAAAAAAGACGAGCATAGAAATTAATGAAAAGAAATAACTAGAAAATATAAGGAAAGAATAGATTAGTTAGTTATTGATTGGAATAAGAAAAGTACTCAAAAGACGAGCATACGAATTAATAAAAAAATATATCTGGAAAAATAAGGTAAGAATAGATTAGTTAGTTATAAATTGGAATAAGAGAAGCACCAAAAAGACGAGCGTAGAAGCTAATAAAAAGAAATAACTAGAAAAATGTAAGGGAAGAAAAATAGATTAGTTAGTTATAGATAGGAATAAGAGAAGCACTAAAAAAGACAGGCATAAAAGTTAATAAAAGAAATACCTCGAAAATAAGGAACGAAGAATAGATTAGTAAGTTAAAGATTGGAATAAGAATAGTACCAAAAGGACGGGCATACAAGTTAATAAAAAAATAACTAGAAAATAAAAGGAACGAAGGTAGATTAGTTAGTTATAGATTGGAATAAGGAAAGTACTGAAAAGACGAGCATAGAAGTTAATGAAAAGAAGCAAATAGAAAAATATAGAAAGAAGAATAGATTAGTTAGTTATAAATTGGAATAAGAAAAGCACCAAAAAGACAAGCATACAAGTTAATCAAAGAAATAACTAGAAAATAAAAGGAACAAAGGATAGATTAGTTAGTTATAGATTGGAATAAAAAAAGTACCAAAAAAAACAAACATATAAGTAAATGAAAAGAAATAACTAAAAAATATAAGAAAAGAAAAGTAGATTAGTTAGTTATATATTGGAATAAGAACAGCATCAAATAGACAAGCATAGAAGTTAATGAAAAGAAGTCAATAGAAAAATAAGGAACGCAGAATAGAGTAGTTAGTTATAGATTGGAATAAGAAAAGCACAAAAAAGACAAGCATACAAGTTAATAAAAAGAAATACCTGGAAAATATAAGGAACGAAGAATAGATTAGTTAGTTGTAGATTGCAATAAGAAAAGCACCAAAAAGACGAGCAAAGATGTTAATAAAAAGAAATGACTAGAAAATATAAGGAACGAAGAATAGATTACTTAGTTGTAAATTGGAATAAAAAAAGCACTTCTTTCGCTGCATTCATCGTCAACAAACGAAAACCCTTATGCATTATCCCAACTATAATAACAAAATTACTGATGAGTGCCCGACACACACACACACACACACACACTCACATATATATATATATATATATATATATATATATATATATATATATATATATATATATATATATATATATATATATATATATATATATATATATATATATATATATATATATATATATATATATATATATATATATATATATATATATATATATGTGTGTGTGTGTGTGTGTGTGTGTGTTTCGGGCACTCATCAGTAATTTTTCTTTATTGTAGTTGGGATAATGCATAAGGGTTTTCGTATGTTGACGATGAATGCACCGAAAGAAATAAGGAGACGAAAAATAGCCTAATTCACCACAAGCGGCGGCCGACCGGCGGCCAGGCAGCGGGCAGTCATGCGTCGTCGCTGTACACATCCTTAGAAACCGTTCTGTGTAATGTTCATGTCACGTTTTATCTATAATCTGATCGCACCATAGCGTTCAGGAGACTTTGCTCTATGAGATGAAATTATTTATTTCAACCCTGGTTCAAAGACTGCTGAGGAAAGCGATGATAAGTAAACCGTGTTATAAACATTTCGGAGCTGTCTTGTGAATTCTATTCATCACATTTCCTTTATGTTTTATTTTATCGAGTTTAGATAAATATAACTGAGTTCCGCAATTTCTGCTGAGTCCAACGGTACCCACTAAAGTGGTCTGTCGTGAATAAGAGACGAGCTATGACGAAGAAAATACGGGTGTGTAGCGTCACGGCGGACATGACTGGCATGTGAGTGAGGGAGGGGTGCAGCCAATCACAGGAGCCGTAACAAACGCTGCCTAGGCGCCAGATGAACAGGCTCCGTGAACAGACTATAGTACTCTCTCTCACTCTCTTCTCTTCTCTCCCCTTCCCTTCCCTTGTCTTTACTTAAATCTCTCTCTCTCTCTCTCTCTCTCTCTCTCTCTCTCTCTCCCCCATTAAAGATCACAATTGGGCACGAGTTCAGCCCATCACTAATTACATGTACAGCGTGCGGGCAGGTGAGGGGGGCGAGAAACAGCTAATATGGGCCATTTGGGTTTAAATGGCCCATTCCTGGTGGCCCGCCGTGCCGGTGGTTACGGAGTAGGAGGAGGAGGAGGTGGTAGTGACTATGGAGAGGAAGAGAAGGTGGTGGTGGTTGTGGAGAGGAAGAAGAGGAGGAGGAGGAGGAGGAGGAGGATGAGGAGGAGGAGGAGGTGGTGGTAATGGCTATGGAGAGGAAGAGAAGGTGGTGGTGGTTGTGGAGAGGAAGAAGAGGAGGAAGAGGAGGAGGGGAAAGCAGACGGGCAAAATACAAGGATGAAGAAAGGAGAGGTAAAGAAAGAGGAGGAGGAGAATGAAAGAAAGAAGAGGAGGAGGAGGAGGAGGAGGAGGAAAAAATGATAGAGGATAAAATAAGCAAAGGAAAGAAGAATGACTTGGCGACTCATATAACTTATAACGAAGAGAGAGAGAGAGAGAGAGAGAGAGAGAGAGAGAGAGAGAGAGAGAGAGAGAGAGAGAGAGAGAGACTTTAAAATGAAGTTGAAAGTAAAGCATCAATGACAAGCAAAGACCCTTCTCTCTCTCTCTCTCTCTCTCTCTCTCTCTCTCTCACTATGAATCAGTAGAATGCATTAACGCAAAAGATGGAGAGAAAGGGAGAGAGAATAATAAGAAGGTAAGAAGTTGTTGAGGTGAAGGATAAAGGAGGAGAAGGAAAGGGAAGGGAAGGGAAGGGAAGGGAAGGGAAGGGAAGGAAAGCGGCTAGTAAAGAAGGAAAGAAGGGAAGGAAATGGAAGGGAAGGGAAGGGTAGGGAAGCAGAGAAATGGAAGGGAAGGTAAGGGAAGGGAAGGAAAAGAAACAGATGGCAAAGGAAGGAAAAAGGCAGGGAGCGAATGGGAAGGGAATGGGAGAGAAGGGAAGCAGTGAAAAGGAAAGGAAAGAGAAGGGGGTGGGATGGAAAATGATAGGGAAGGAAAGGGAAGGAAGAGGGAACAGAGGGTAAGGAAAGAAGGGGCGGGAAGGAAATGGAAAAGAAGGGAAGAAACAAAGAGTAGTGAAGGAAATAGAAGCCTAGGAAATCAGTACGTCAAGACAAAATCGAAAATAAAATAAAATAAAAAGAGAAGGGAAGGGAATACATCTAGAATCAGCATTACCGTGAGACATAAACTTAAGCCAGCGTGATGGAGCCTGTCAGTGTCTGAAGGCCAAGCGTCGAAGCAGCCAATACCTTTACCTGTCTCCCCTTACCTTCATGTAAGTGGAAAGCAATGAAGATGGGCCAGAAAATAAATGAGGTTAAGAATGACTAGTGGCAGGGAGAGAGACAAAAAGCGATAGATATACAAGGATGGGCAGGGAAGGGATGGGAAGTAAGGGAAGGGAAGGGAAGGGAGGCGAGGAAATAGGGAAGGGATGGGAAGTGAAGGGTGGGGAAGAGAAGGGAGGGAAGAGGAAGGTATGGGAAGGGAAGGGAAGGAAAAGGAAGGAAATAAAAGGGAAGGGAAGGGAAAGGATGGAAAGGGAAGAGAAGGGAAGGAAAGAGAAGGGAAGAAGAGGGTAAGGAAAGAAGTTAAGGGGAAGGAAAGGGAAGGGAAGGGAAGGGAAGGAAAAAAGAGGGAAGCAATGGGTAAAGAAAGAAGTGAAAGGAAAGGGAAGAAATGGGAAGATAAATGATAGTAATAAAGAAAAAAGAAAAGGGAACACACACACCCACACACACACACACACACACACACACACACACAAAGGTAAACACGACTCAATTTACCTGACAAACTTGACACTTGGAAACGGCAGGTAAATATTGATTAGGCCGGAAAAGGTGTCACGTGATAGTACCTGAGAGAGAGAGAGAGAGAGAGAGAGAGAGAGAGAGAGAGAGAGAGAGAGAGAGAGAGAGAGAGAGAGAGAGAGAGAGAATATTAACCTAACATAAACAGCTACCTCTTACGATAAAGTTAATGAATACAGGTGAAGAGGCATAATCAACAGGAAGAAATCAATCACGGGCGAAATTAGCCACGAATCTAATTAACATAACATAGGTAAACAGCGTCCTCAGGTAGCCGAGACGAAGACAGAGGAAAGGGAGACGAAAGAAACGAAGGAAAAATAAATACGCTGAGATTAGGGAAAGAAAATTATATGGACTTCAAATTACACTAATAATACTTACGATAATGTGATACAAATTATAGACAGATTGATAAATAGACAGTTATATAGTAAGATAGATAAACAGCGACAGTTGGTACATATACATACCGGATTTTTTGTTTCCCCTTTCCCGGCCCTTGAACTGCCTCCTTTCCTGTAAATAAACAAATCAAAACATGACATAAATACACAAATACATACATAGACACAGACTGATAATGATAGAGAGATAGATAGGTATATGTAGATTGATATAGATACACAGATGGATAAATAAACAGACAGGAAAATAGATAGATAGATAAATAGATTAACTGCCTAACAAATAACCATACAATCATACAGTATATATAAAAAAATGAAAATGCAAGTTACAATTTTTTTTCCATTAAGCTCAGTGCGGGTGAAAAAGAAATAGCACACACACACACACACACACACACACACACACACACACACACACACACACAGGTGGATGAGGTAACGGCGGCACCCGGGGCGTTGTGAGGTCATCATTCCTGGACCCATCTTCGTCATCATCATCATCATCGTCGTGGAAAGAATAATGAGTGTGAGAAATGCGTCACCTCTTCTTCTTCTTCTTCTTCTTCCTTCTTCTTCTTCTTCTACTTTTTTTTTCTTGTTCTTCTTCTACTTCTACTTCTTCTTCTTCTCCCTTCTTCTTCCTCTTCTTCTTCTTTTTCTTCTTCTTCTTCATCTTCTTCTTCTTCTTCTTCATGTTTCTCTCTTTCTTCTCTTCCTCTACCTCGGCCAAAGTCTCTTACTTATTTTATTCCTTTTCTTTCAATCACACATCTCTTCTTCTAACCTTCTCGTTCTTCTTCTTCTTCCTCCTCTTTCTCCCTTTCCTTCTCCTCTTCCTTTCTCCTTCTATGGCTTTTCCTTCTCGGTCTTTCTTCTCTTTTCACCTCGTCCTCCTCTTCCTTTCCTACGTCGGCCTTTCTCCTCCTCCTCCTCCTTGCTTTATTGTGGGGCTGACAGGCCATTCTTACCGCCTCCTCATCTGCCTTGTGATTTCCTGCCATGTCCCCCCCCCCCTTCTCTCTCTCTCTCTCTCTCTCTCTCTCTCTCTCTCTCTCTCTCTCTCTCTGCCCCCCCTCTCCTCCCCCGAATGCTCCCCTTAATGGTTTAATCTCCCGCCGTCTTTTCCTATCACGGAGTTCAGCTGTTCTTAACCGGTCCAGGAGGTCATTCTCAAAGGGTTCAAGGGCGAGACGTCACCCTCGAAAATGCGCTCACATGCCCCCCCCTCTCTCTCTCTCTCTCTCTCTCTCTCCGCCCCCCGCCGCGACCACTGCTTCCTCTTGCCTTGAGTGTGTGTGTGTGTGTGTGTGTGTGTGTGTGTGTGTGTTAATTGGTGGAAATGTGGTTACGATTATTTTTTCTTTTAGTCCTGCACGCGCTCATCTTTGTTTCCTTCTGATGTTTTAACGTAATATTTTTTTTTTTCTTTTTCTTCTTTCGTTTAAATCCATGACGAAGTGGTTTTATTATCATCATTGTTTTCGTTAAGACGTCCGCGAGCTCGTCTTTGTTTTCGTTTCAATTTTGACTATTTTTTTTTTATTTCGTCATGACTGCTCTTCTTTTTCTTTACCATCTTGTTTTTCTTCTTCTTCCCCCCCATTCTTTCCCTTCCCCCTTTCCTTCTTCCACTTTTACTTTATTTCCTCTTCCTAATTTTCTTCAACTTTCCCATTTCCTTCTTTCCACTTTCTTTGATACTTCTTGCCATTTCCCCTTTTCTTCCTCGGCTTCCTTTCCCTCTTCTTTTTCTTTCCCTTCCACCTTTTCTTCTTCCACTTCCCCCTCCTCTTCTTCTTGTTCCCATTCCTTCTATTCCTCTTATCCTTTACATATGTTTCTCCCCTTTCCTCTTTTCTTCTTTTCCGAGTCCTTTTTCTTTTTCCAATTCAAAACTCAAACACTTAAACACTTTATTATGTTTGTCTTCTTATATATATACACTTACAAAACAAAGTAAGTACATGAGAAACTGCCTTTTGCAAGCATATCTTTAAAGGCTTCAAGTTTCCCCTCCTACCCTCATTCTTTCCCTTCCCTCCCTTCTTCCTCCTGCTCCATTTACCCACAAATTCCCATCTCCTATGACACAAACATATAACCAGTGGTAGTCGGTTTCCACAGAGTTGCGTTGTGTTACATTACCGAAGAAGTGATTGCCAAGGGGACCGTCGGCAACACAAACACACAAGCACACACACAAACGTCACCCATCAATCATTCTGCAGCGCCGACCTCCGACAACCAACCACCGCCGGCAACTACAAGGAACAGCCAAGAGCAAGCTAAAGTGTATGGAAGATGAGAGCTCGACTTTATATCGCATTCTTCATAGCTTTTATTTACCTTGCGAAGCGGAGTGGATGTTTCGTGTGAGTGTGTGTGTGTGTGTGTGTGTGTGTGTGTGTGTGTGTGTGTGTGTGTGTGTGTGTGTGTTTTATTGTTATTACTCGAAGCTCGTTCATCCGTCATCGCCTCAGAGGAAGAAGACTTAGAAAAGCAGGAAATCCGTGCGTGGAGGAACTGGACTGAGGGAAAGGCAGGAAGTGTGTGTGTGTGTGTGTGTGTGTGTGTGTGTGTGTGTGTGTGTGTGTGTGTGTGTGTGTGTGTGTGTGTGTTGGGGGAAAGTTCAGCAAATAATGAAGAAATTTTGTAGAGCTTCACAATGTAAGGTCAGTACAGAGACGAAGTAAAGGGAAGAACTTGGAATAGAGGGAGGGAAGGATAGAAGGAAGAATAGAAGGGAAGAAGGAGGGAAGGATGAAAGGAAGAATAGAGGGAAGAGGGATGAAAGAATTGAAGGAAAAAGAGAAGGAGAGACGGAGTGAGAAAGGGGATAGACGAGAGGGGAAGGAAGGGAGAGGAAAAAAAATGTGACTACGAATATAGCTCTTACTGATGGTGCTGTTCCTACTACTACTACTACTACTACTACTACTACTACTACTACTTCTACTACTACTACTATTACTACAACCCAAACTACGACCACCACATCACAAGCCATCAACAAACAGAAAAAAACAAACACACAAACACTTAAAGAACTTATTCACGAACTCTGAAACCAATGAAAAGAGTAAATTAAAGAACACGAAGAGAGAACCAATGAAAAGAGCAAATTAAAGAACACGGAGAGAGAAAAAAAAGAGAAAGAGGGTAAAAAAAAAGGAAAATGGGAACAAAAGAGAGAGAGAGAGAGAGAGAGAGAGAGGAATTAGGAGCATGTTAAATCAAGCCGTGGGAGGAGTGAGAGAGAAAGGGAGAGGGGGAGGGATAGGGAGAGAGAGGGGGAGGAAAGGGAGAGAGGGATGGAGGGAAAAGGGAGAATAGATTGTTACGTCCTTCTTTACTTTTTCCTTCTGTCTCATCTCCTCCTCCTCCTCCTCCTCCTCCTCTTTATTATAATTTTCCTCTTTAACTATTCTTTTTTTTTTCCTCTTTTCTCTACCTCGACCAAAGCCCCTTCTTTTTCATGCTCTTCCTTTTCTTCTTCTTCTTTTTCTTCACCTTTTTTTTCATCTTTTTCTTCTTCTTTTTCTTCCTTCTCCTCTTCTTTTTCCTCCCCCTTCTCTTCTTCTTCCTCCTCATCCTCTTGCTCTTCCATGTTTCCACGTTTCCTCCTTTTGATATCACAGCTACACACACACACACACACACACACACACACACACACACACACACACACACACACACATATATGCACGCACGCACACTCACACGAGAGACTAAACCAATAATTCTTCTCTACTAAAAAAAAAGAAAAAAAAGAACAAAAGAAAAAGCAGGTTGAGTGAAGGGAAATTACGATTTATACGGAACATCTTCAGCCTAAGGAGAGAGAGAGAGAGAGAGAGAGAGAGAGAGAGAGAGAGAGAGAGAGAGAGAGAGAGAGAGAGAGAGAATAATGTACGCCCTCTTATTTTCACCATTTAAAACTTTTCATTATGCTTTTTCGTCTTTCTTTTTCTCTCTTCTATTCTGTATCTTAAGTCTCAAGTTCTTTTTTTTTAATTCATTCGAGTGTGCATGTGTGTGTGTGTGTGTGTGTGTGTGTGTGTGTGTGTGTGTGTGTGTGTGTGTGTGTGTGTGTGTGTGTGTGTGTGTCTATTTCCCTTTCCCTCTCTTTTTCTTATATTTTTTTTTTGCCTTCGTATAATAGTTCGTGTCTTTGCTCTTCGTTTCTCATCTTTCATGGAACACTTTTACTGCCTCTTTCCCTTCTCTTCTATCTCACTGACCTTCCTTTTGCTTAATCTCTCGCCCTACCTTTATTTTCCCTCTCTCTCTCTCTCTCTCTCTCTCTCTCTCTCTCTCTCTCTCTCATCGTGTAACAGAGGGTCGTGCGTGTCTGTCTGTCTGTCTTTTGTTGTTTATACTTTGCAGTGAAATATTTCCTTTTCATTGTCACGCCTTTTCTTAAATAATCTCGCACTCGTTCTTCTTTTCGAGATTTCTTTTTGGAGGTGTAATTTTTTTTGGTTTCACTTGCTTCATTTTCTTCTTCTTCTTCTTCTCCTTCTTTTCCACTTGTAAAATCTCTTTTTATTTTTCTTCTTTCTTTCTCTACTTTTTTCCTTCTTTCTTTATACACTTATCCTTATCTTCTTTTTTATTCTTTTTTATTTTCTTATTTTTCATTTTCTTATTTTTCTCCATCTTTTTCATCACTTTCATCATCATCTTCTTTCTCTTCTTTGTTCTTCTTCTTCATCATCATCATCATCATCATCATCATCATCATCATCATCATCATCTTCTTCTTCTTCTTCCATTTCCTGTTATTATTATTGGCATTCTTAATCTTTAATCTTAATCATTCGTTCACAACCTAAGGACTTAAAAACACAGTCCATTTAGCCCCTTAGTCCCCTTTGCCCCATTAGCCCCTTGATACCTATAAGTCAACTTAGCTCTCTTACCACCCTTCGAGCCGATTTCACAGTCCAGCACAGCGGCTTTGTAATCGCCCGAACCAAACTGTTTCATCTCAAAAACTCCACAATGATTAGGTATTCGATGCCAGACCAGATACACAAGAGGTTGCCTGTATAGTTTCCTCTAATTTCTTAACCTTAATATGGACGCAAAACAGTACACAAGGAATTATCGAAGTCTTTGGTATATTGGTCTGGAAGATTACTCCTCTAATGTCTTTATTTAAATAGGGACGCAAAACACTACCCAAGGAATTCTCGAAGTCTTTGGTATATTGGTTTGGAAGATTACTCCTTAAATTTCTTTACTTAAATATGGACGCAAAACACTACACAAGGAATTTTTGAGATTTTTGGTATATTGGTTTGGAAGATTACTCCTCTAATTTCTTTACTTAAATATGGACGCAAAACACTACACAAGGAATTTTTAAAGTCTTTGGTATATTGGTTTGGAAGATTACTCCTCTAATTTCTTTACTTAAATATGGACGCAAAACACTACACAAGGAATTTTTAAAGTCTTTGGTATATTGGTTTGGAAGATTACTCCTTTGATTTCTTTACTTAAATATGAACGCAAAACATCACACAAGGAATTTTTAAAGTCTTTGGTATATTGGTTTGGAAGATTACTCCTCAAATTTCTTTACTTACATATGAACGCAAAACACTACACAAGGAATTTTTAAAGTCTTTGGTATATTGGTTTGGAAGATTACTCCTCAAATTTCTTTACTTAAATATGGACGCAAAACATCACACAAGGAATTCTCGAAGTTTTTGGTATTGGTTTGAAAGATTACTAACCCATCATGGCGAGCTGTGCAAGTGGCCCCTAGTCCCTAATTTTTATCTTCTCAAGTTTTACCATTTTCTTGCCTCTTTTTTACCCTTTTCTATACTCGTTTTTTAAAGTTTTTTATATTTGTTTTTACCTCAAATTTCTTTACTTAAATATGGACGCACACAAGAATTTTTAAAGTCTTTGGTATATTGATTTACATGATTACTCCTCTAATTTTTTTACTACATTTACATTTTCTTTTTATTGGTTCGAAGATTTTTTTCCTTTTTTTTATTATTTACCTTTCTTTCCCTTCTCCCGAGCCCCATTTGAAAGTTATCTGCCCACTATTTCCTTTTACTTCAAATTTACTACGTTTTTCTCGGTACTTTACTTTTAACATTACTTTTTCTTGACTTTTTTTATCCTTTTTCCTTTTTTCCTTTTTTTATTTACCTTTCTTTCCCTTCTCCATTTACTATTTCCTTTTACTTCAAATTTACTACGTTTTTCTCGGTACTTTACTTTTAACATTACTTTCACATTACTCCTTTTCTCCTTTACTTCTCCACATTTACTCCTTCTTCCTCTTTACTTCCTATTTACTCCCTTTTTCTCGGCATTCAACTCTTCAACATTTCCTTTCACATTACTCCTTCTCTCCAAATTACTCCCCTTCACTTCTCCCCATTTACTCCTTCTTCCTCTTTACTCCCATTTACGTTCCTTTACTCCTCCCTATTTACTCCCCTTAATTCCTTCCCCTTTCCTTCTCTTTATTCCTCCCTATTTATTTCACCTTTACTCCCATTTACTCTTCCCTATTTCCTCCTCATTATTTCTCCCCATTTATTTTACCCATTTACTTCTCCCCATTCACTCCCCAATGTTTCCTTTTACTACCATTTTCTGTCCCCTTTTCTCCCCTTTTCTCCCCTTTGCTCATTCCCATTTATTTCACCTTTACTCCTCTTCCCTACTCCCCTTTCACTCCCTTATGTTCCCTTTTACTTCCATTTACTCTCCCTTTACTCTTCCCCATTTGAAAGTCATCAGTGAGTAATTCTTCACCCTTTTACCCTTCACTCTTTCCCATTTATACTCCCCTTTCCTCCCCCTTTGCTGTACCCTTCATTCTTTCCCATTTACTTCCCCTTTATTCCTCTTTCCCCTTTTGAGTCATCAGCCCTCATCTCCCCGCCGCCCCGTTTCCTCCCTGTACCTTTCACTCTCCCCTGCTTGCTCCCCTTTACTCTCCCCTTTTCCCATTCTCCCCATATGAAAGTCATCAGCCCTTTACTCACCATACTACTCCACTATTTACCTCCCCTTTACTTTCCCCTTATTCCCCTTTATTTCCCTTCTACTCGCCTTTTCTCGCCCCATTACTCCTCTTCCCCCTTGAGAGCCATCGGCCCCAGCTCGCCGCCGCCAATCCCCGGCCGGCCAGACATACAGGCAGACGGTGAAAGGCGAAAAAATCAAGTGTTTCAAGACCGACACGAAAGCAAGCACCCAAGGACACGCACACGGCTCGCACGCACGCACGCACGCACACACACACACACACACACACACACACACACACACACACACGGCTACGTATGTACATAAATGTGTGTTGATTTTATATTAAGCACAAGGTCGGCATATTGCGAGGCTTAGTAGCTATACGAAGATGAAAAGCGTACACACACACACACACGCGCACACTGTTTTACTCAACCTCGGAAAACGGTAAATTCATTAACGCAAAACACACACACACACACACACACACACACACACACACACTGTTTTACTCAATCTCGGAAAACGGTAAATTCATTAACGCAAACCACACACACACACACACACACACACACACACACACACACACACACACACACACACACACACACACACAGATGCTGCATGAACTTGAAAACATAAAACCGGTTTGCTATAATAATCTCGGAACCGGAGAAAGGAAAAAAAGTAAACAAAAAAAAAAAGATCCAAGGTAAAATGAGAGAAGAAAAAAAAAAAAAAACAGGGAAAGGAAGTCGAGAAAACAAGGAAGTAATAAAGACGGTAAATAAATGGATGAACAAAGCAATAAGAGGAACGAATGAGGGAAGCAAAATAAATAAGTAGATGATGAAAATGATGACGATGATGGTGACGAAGACGACGAAGTATGCGAAGTTGTTGCTACGAAGGTGACGATAGAAAGTGACACACACACACACACACACACACACACACACACACACACACACACACACATACAGTAACTCCTCAGATTGCCTAGTTCCGCTGTGGTAACGACTGACCCCCCTCCCCTCTTCCTTCTTCCTCTCCCTCCCTCCCTCCCTTCTCTCCCTCTCTCTCTATGCTCTTCATTCTCGGCCATTTCTCTTCCGTCCGGCCGTGAAGATGGGAGAGAGGGAGGGAGGAGGAGGATGGGAGGAGGAAGGGGGGGCCGGAGGGAGGTGAAAGAGCGAGTGTGTGTGTATATAAGGTTCGCAGTCTGAGTTCGGAGCATCATTCCGCTTCACTCGACCGAACATTGCATGCTTCAAACCTCCCTTCAGCTTCCCTAGACTCGCTTTAGTTCAGTCCCCCTTTCAGGCTTACCGTCTTCCCCTTTACGCGGTCTTCGCCGGGTTAGAGTCCCTCCCTCGCCCTGTCCTGACCTCTGAAGGCATAGGAACATCTCAGTCTCTCTCCCTCCCTCTCGATTTCTCCCTCTCTCTATCTTAGGCAAACGAACCCTAGTTGTTTAAGGTTTCGAAGTCCCGGAGCTTCACGAACCAACGAAAATGAAGCTGTACAGGCACTTACTATTGGCGGGTGAGTACTGTGTGTGTGTGTGTGTGTGTGTGTGTGTGTGTGTAGAATCCAACTTATAAAAATTCGTATGTTGAGGTGTGATAGAATTTTTGGTTCTGTAATGTTGTCTTACTTCTCTTTAAATGCAATGCAAGAGTGAACGTTGAGGTCAGTATGATAAGTTTTGGGGGTCTATAATTTTGAGTTATCGTTTAAAAGAATGCGACGTAAAAGTAAATTATGTTGAGGACAGCGTGATATAATTTTATGGTCATTTAATAGTTTTCACCTTTTAAAAATCCAACGTGAATTTTT
The DNA here is from genome assembly GCF_024679095.1 of Eriocheir sinensis. Lineage (NCBI taxonomy): Eukaryota > Metazoa > Arthropoda > Malacostraca > Decapoda > Varunidae > Eriocheir > Eriocheir sinensis. The sequence goes on along the minus strand of NC_066526.1, from coordinate 842,957 downwards.
GTATTGAGGTCTGATTAGATTTTTGGTCTTGTAATGTTGCTTTTCTCCTTTTACGAATGCAACTGAAAAGTGAACTATGTTGGTCAATGTGATCTAATTTTTAATCATATATTATTGTTGCCAACGTTGCAATCAGTACAGTAAAACATCAACCTTATGCTATATATATGCTGTTGTAGAATGTAAAGTAATATTCAGTATGCTAAGAAATGAGTATCGCTCCACACGAAACACAAAAATCAGGGCAAAACGTAAAAACCTGTGCACTATGAGATCAAAGTTACGTTATTCGCTCATGATGCAATACGTAAATATCAGTAAAAAATATAGGTGACTACGTTAAGAGATCAATATTATGCTCTTCACTCGTAACACATAACATAATAATCAGTACAAAACGTTAAGCTCAGTGTGCTAAGAGATCAACGTTATGCTATTCACTCATGGTATAACACGTAAACTTAAGTACAAAACATAAAAGTGAGTACGTTAAGAGATCAGTATTTTGCTCTTCGTTCGACCCAAAACACAAAGAAATCAGTACAAAACGCGAAACTAGTGCACCAAGAGATCAACGTTATGCTATTCGATCTTAATACAATCCGTAAATATCCGTACAAAACATAAGTCATTACGTTAAGAGATCAATATTCTGCTCTTCGTTCAACACAAACACAAAAATCAGTATAAAACGTAAAAATCAGTATGCTAAGAGATCAACGTTATGCTATTCGCTCATGATATCAACCCAGTGAATGACGCGGCCGAGCAACACAACGATATAAACATCATCTGCTATGCGTGGCTTAGGGTCATATCTTAAACATTATGGCTCCCCGGCACATAAATTTGACAAGGCTTTCGTAGGAGTTTGGGGCATTTCCAGGGATAGTTTTATGACCTGGATGGTAGTTTGGCGCTTCTTCTCTACCGCGAGCCTAAAGAAACATTAATTAGAACCCGATTACTCTCCTCTTTGGCCTTTGGAAATAGTTGTTGTGAGTCAAAAGCGTCTAAGTATACCAGCCTTAGACTCGTAATACCAAACACCTCGGCCTCTTCCTACGACTATTTTCAAAGGCCACAGAGAAGATACGTCGGGTTGTCATGGGTGTTGTCCTCCCCTTAACAACTCCCAATTTATTTCATCTTTACTCCCCTTTTATTCTCCCCTGTCACTCCCCTCTCTTCCTTTTTACTACCATTTACTCCTTCCCGTTTCCTCTCCCTCATTTCTTTCACCTTTACTCCCCAATACTTCTCCCCTGTCACTCCCCTCTCTTCCTTTTTACTGCCATTTACTCCTTCCCATTTCCTCTCCCTCACTCTACCTCATTTTTTCACCTTTCCTTCCCTTAACTTCTCCCCTGTCACTCCCCTCTACTCCCTTTTACTACCATTTACTCTCCCATTTACTCCTTCCCATTTCCTCTCCTTTACTCTTCCTCATTTTTTTCCCCTTTCCTTTCCTTTAACTTCTCCCCTTTCACTTCCCTCTATTCCCTTTTACTACCATTTACTCTCCCATTTACTACTTCCCATTTCCTCTCCTTTACTCTTCCCCACTTGTTTCACTTCTATTCCTCTTTACTAGAATCCTTCCAAAAATAAAGAGGGAATTGAAACCACTAATGGGAGCCCTTACAACTTCAACGAAAGCCTTTTTAAACAGATGTAGTAAGGCTTCGATGAGGTATATAATATTGACCTTAGTTTCCTCTAGTGTATGGCTCCGTCCCTGCCTTTGCCCTTCCCTGGTAGATGTAATAGTTAGTTCATTTATTTGTTGGTGTGTTTATCTGTCATCTGCCGCCTTGGTTTTGTGTTCAACTACTACTATGGCTTCTTGGGCGAGGACGAATGTAATTAGGTCACTACGACGACGGGGATGCTGTTTTTGTTGTGTAGAATAGGCTGTGTGTGTGTGTGTGTGTGTGTGTGTGTGTGTGTGTGTGTGTGTGTGTGTGTGTGTGTGTGTGTCATCCCCTTTCCCTCCTCCCCTCAGCCCTCCTCGGCCTCAGCCTCGGCCAGTCGTTGACTTACCTTCCGCCCACCAACGGCAACGGTAACGGGAACGGTGTCAACGGAAACGGAGTGAACGGCAACGGTGTCAACGGCAACGGCTACACGAATGGTAATGGAGTCAACGGAAATGGCGTCAATGGTAATGGTTACACCAACGGCAACGGCGTGAATGGCAATGGTGTCAACGGCAACAGATATACCAATGGCAACGGTGCTAACGGCAACGGTGTCAACGGCAACGGCGTCAACGGTAATGGCTACACCAATGGCAACGGCGTCAATGGAAACGGTATCAACGGCAACGGTGTGAATGGCAATGGCTACACCAACGGTAACGGCGTTAACGGCAACGGCTACACCAACGGTAATGGAGTCAATGGCAACGGAGTGAACGGCAACGGCAACGGCGTGAATGGCAATGGCTACACCAATGGTAACGGAGTCAATGGCAACGGTTACACCAACGGCAACGGCAACGGTGTGAACGGCAACGGCTACACCAATGGAGTGAACGGCGTCAACGGCAACGGTGTGAACGGCAACGGCTACACCAACGGTAACGGTGTGAACGGCAACGGCTACACCAACGGTAACGGTGCGAACGGCAACGGCTACACCAACGGAGTGAACGGCGTCAACGGTAACGGTGTGAACGGCAACGGCTACACCAACGGCAACGGTAACGGAGTGAACGGCAACGGTTACACTAACGGTGTCAATGGCAACGGTGTCAACGGTAACGGCGTCAACGGTAACGGCTACACCAACGGAGTGAACGGCGTCAACGGCAACGGTGTCAACGGTAACGGCTACACCAACGGAGTGAACGGCGTCAACGGCAACGGTGTCAACGGTAACGGCTACACCAACGGAGTGAACGGCGTCAACGGCAACGGTGTCAACGGTAACGGCTACACCAACGGAGTGAACGGCGTCAACGGCAACGGTGTCAACGGTAACGGCTACACCAACGGAGTGAACGGCGTCAACGGCAACGGTGTCAACGGTAACGGCTACGCCAACGGAGTGAACGGCGTCAACGGCAACGGTTTCGTGGATCCGATCACCGCCCTCAGCTCGGCCATCGGCGGCGGCGGCGTGGCCGGCGTGGACTACCCCATCCTGGCCTCCGTGCCCGCCACCGGCTTCTCCTGCGCCGGCCAGATCCCCGGCTACTACGCCGACACCGCCCCCGAGTCCTCCTGCCAGGTGGGTGCCGGCTGGAGGCGTGGCTGAAAGGGGGATAAGGAAAGAAGGGGAACAGGCAGAGGGAAGGAGGCAGAGGGGTGGGTGACATCAGATCAGCGGTTTTGAATATCTTGCAGGGGGAAAAGAAGAGAGCCAGGAGAGCGGAAATGGGGAAGATAAAGAACAAACAGAGAGATATAGAGTAGTTGGTGGCATGAGGGATGATACAGTAACAAGGGGGAATATGCAGGGGAAGAAGTAGAAAGGCAGGAGGAAGGAAAGATAAAGGGAAAAATACAGGATGAGAGGCGGAAGGACGGTGGTATTAGGGAAGGGGTAAGGGTGGGGAGTATCTTTCAGGGGGATGAAAAAGAAGGAGTAGATGGGTTGGCATGGTCAGGGACAGAGACGTTAAGGACAGGGTTCTGTAAGGGGACGAGAAGGGTAGTGAAGCGGGAGGTTGGGGGGTTCCAGGGTAGTTCTGAAGCAGTCTGGAAGGGTGAACATTCAGCTGGTTCCTTTACGCTAAAATTTTACTGTTCCTCTCCTGTGCTCCACTCTTTCACTTATTTTCCTCTTCTTTACCTGTCTTCCATCTCTTCACCTGTGCTCCTATTCCTTCCCTTCTATAGGCGCTCCATATCTGCCAGAGTGAATGGGGGCAAGACTCCTTCACATACGTTCTTCTTATTCACTTTTTCCTCCTTTCACATGCATGCATTCCCATCCCTCTTTACCAGGGTTCCTCTTCTTTACCTGTGCTGCTCTTCTTCCCCCTTCCACACGTACTCTGGCCGCCCTTCATTCCTCTTCTCCATCTGTTTCCCTCTTCCATCCCTCTCCACAGGTATTCTGACGCCTCTCCAACGTGAGTGTTCCTCTTCTTCATAATCTTCCCCCTTCCCCAGGTGTTCCACATCTGCCAGGCTGACGGACGCCAAGACTCCTTCCTCTGCCCCAACGGCACCGTCTTCAACCAGCAGTACTTCGTGTGTGACTGGTGGTACAACTTCGACTGCTCCACCGCCGCTCAGTTCTACGGACTCAACGCCAACATCGGGGTGGTCAACGGCGTCAACGGAGTCAACGGTGGAAACGGATACACTAACGGTGTGAACGGAATCATTAACGGAAATGGTCTGAATGGCAACGGTTACGCCAACGGTAACGGAGTGAACGGCAACGGCTACACCAACGGTAACGGAGTCAACGGCAACGGAGTGAACGGCAACGGAGTCAACGGTAATGGTTACACCAACGGTAACGGAGTCAACGGCAACGGAGTCAACGGTAACGGTTACACCAACGGCAATGGAGTCAACGGCAACGGAGTCAACGGCAACGGTTACACCAACGGCAACGGCGTCAACGGTAACGGAGTGAACGGCAACGGTTACACCAACGGCAACGGCGTCAACGGTAACGGCTACACCAACGGCAACGGCGTCAACGGTAACGGAGTGAACGGCAACGGTTACACCAACGGCAACGGAGTGAACGGCAACGGTGTCAATGGTAACGGTTACACCAACGGCAACGGAGTGAACGGCAACGGCGTCAATGGTAACGGTTACACCAACGGCAACGGAGTGAACGGCAACGGCGTCAATGGTAACGGTTATACCAACGGCAACGGAGTGAACGGCAACGGCGTCAATGGTAACGGCTACACCAACGGAAACGGAGTCAACGGCAACGGTGTCAACGGAAATGGCTACACCAACGGAAACGGAGTCAACGGCAACGGTGTCAACGGAAACGGAGTGAACGGCAACGGTGTCAACGGAAACGGCTACACCAACGGAAACGGAGTCAACGGCAACGGTGTCAACGGAAACGGTTACACCAACGGCAACGGAGTCAACGGCAACGGTGTCAACGGAAACGGAGTCAACGGCAACGGTGTCAATGGTAACGGTTACACCAACGGCAACGGTGTGAACGGCAACGGCTACACCAACGGTAACGGCAACGGGAACGGTCCCTCCCCGTCAGGTCTCTACCAAACGCCGGCGCTCTAGACACGTTCCGCTCACCCCCTTCTTTACTACAGCCATGCCACCGACCTCCTCCTCCCCCTTATCCACCACCTCTTTTCCTCTCGTCTCTCCTCTCCCTTCCTCCTCCTCCTCCTTCTCCTCTTTATTTTCAAGGAATATCTTCACGTCTATTGTCTTAATACATTTTATATTCATCGTTGTAAATTGGTAAGTCTCTCTCTCTCTCTCTCTCTCTCTCTCTCTCTCTCTCTCTCTCTCTCTCTCTCTCTCTCTCTCTCTCTCTTGCTTTTCCTTTATTTTCTCTTCCCCTCTCCCTCTCTTTCTGTCTCATTGGTTTTACTTGCATTTTCTTTTGTTTCTTCTTCCCTCCTCTATTACGTTTTCTCTCTCTCTCTCTCTCTCTCTCTCTCTCTCTCTCTCTCTCTCTCTCTCTCTCTCTCTCTCTCTCTCGCACCCCGACAGCCCCCACCCGGCCACCAGAGGGTCAGAAAGAAGCCATAGTATAAGTGTACCTGTTATGAGGTGCCTGTGGACGTGACACACACACACACACACACACACACACACACACACACAGAGTTGTTTTCACATCATAAGAATAATTTGTTTTCTGTTTATCTTTTTTTTTTTATATATACAGGAAAGAAAAGAATAATAAGAAAATCAAGAGTTATAAATATAATTCTTCTGAACTCTTTTAAATAGGGGCAGTGTTTTGTGGGCTTTTTTTTTCTCATTATTATTTTTATTTCGCCCTTGAGCTGCTTCCTTTACTGTAAAAAAAAAAGATCATCGTTATCATCAGTATTCATGTTATCACTCTTGAGCAACGAAGGATGTTTTCATATTTATATCTTCAAGTACAATAATTTCTTTAATATATTCAGAATGCATTATTTTTTGTCATATTTAAACACTGTGAAGGCAACCTGTATAACCTTATATTTACCTGTGTGTGATGTCGCGTGTTGTTGCAAGCACAGGCGGAGAGTAACTTATGGTTGATATAGATGTTATTTATGTACCGTCAAGCGAAAACCACAAAAAAATATACGTGAATAAATATACGTAACAATATTACAATGTTTGTTTTCTCTCCCGATGAAACGTTGTAGTTGAAGAAGAGATAAACGAGTTGGGTGAAAAGTAAATACACGAGTTGGTTGAAGAAGAAAATAACGAGTTGGTTGAACATAAATAAACGAGTTGGTTGAAAAATGAATGAGTTGGTTGAAAAATAAATGAGTTGGTTGAAAAATGAATGAGTTTGTTGAATAATAAAAAAAAGTTGGTTGAAAAATAAATGAGTTGGTTGAAAAATGAATGAGTTTGTTGAATAATAAAAAAAGTTGGTTGAAAAATGAATGAGTTTGTTGAATAATAAAAAAGTTGGTTGAAAAATGAATGAGTTTGTTGAAAACTAAATGAGTTGGTTGAAAAATGAATGAGTTGGTTAAAAAAGAAATGAGTTGGTTGAAAAATAAATAGCCGAGTCACTCCTTTGTGTTCCTCGTTTTCTTTGACTGTTCATGACTACACTCTCTCTCTCTCTCTCTCTCTCTCTCTCTCTCTCTCTCTCTCTCTCTCTCTCTCTCTCTCTCTCTCTCTCTCTCTCTCTCTTTCTGGTAACATAACATAATCCTATTCTCGTGTTTAATCCCTTTCCTCCCTCTTCTCTTACTCCTTCCCCTTCTTCCTCTTCCATAATTTTTCCTCTCCCTTCCTCCCTCCCTTCCTTCATCCACCTATAAATTACCTCTCCTTTTCCTCTCCTCTTTCTGTTCTCCACCTAATCTCCTCTCTCTCAGTCCCTCCTTTCTCTTCCCTTCCTCCCTTTTTCATCTTCACCTCCTTTTCTCTCTCAGTCTCCTCCCTTTTCTTTCCTTCCCTATTATTTTCTCTTTTTATTACCCGCCCTATCTATCTCCTTCTCTCTCTCCTTTCTCTTCCTTCTCTCCTTTTTCCATCTTCACCTCCCTCCCTTCCATTCTCAGTCCCTTCCCTTTCCTTTCCTTCTCTCTTCTTAACTCTTTTCATTCCCTGCCCTATTTTCTTCTCTCTCCTTTCTCTTCCTTCTCTTCTTTTTCCATCCTCACCTCCCTCCCTTTTATTCTCAGTCCCCTCCCTTTCCTTTCCTTCTCTATTCTTTTCTCTTTTTATTCCCCGCCTGATCATTTTCTCTTCCCTCTCTCCAATATTCATCTCTCCCCCCTTTCCTCTCAGTCCCTTCCCTTCCTCCTCCCTTCCTCCAACGCACACAAGCTATAAAAACTGTCTTACATGAATAGAACTCTTTTCCTCCTCTTCATTGACCCTCCCTCCTACTCTTTGTTGTTTTTCTTGGTCTCATCTCGTACCTCTCTCTCCTCTCTCTCCCATGTTTGGCTAAAGTTAAAAAAAGAGAGAACAAGAATAAGAAAAAGAATGAGAACAGATTACATTGTTTATTGTATGATTCGTGTTTTTTTTTTTCCAGGCTATTTAGTTCCGCAATATCGTAATGGTGATGATAATAAAGGAAATGATAATGATGACACGACGCCTACTACTACTACTATTACTACTACTACTACTGCTACAATAACAATATCCACCAGCAACAGGAAGGAAGACACATGAATGAAGTAAAAATAATAACATAAGTATATATAACATTTCGATTCGTGCTGTCACCCTGCCTGGTCAAACTCTTTCGCCTCTGCCTGTCAACATCTACCTTTCCTTCTTGCTGGAAGTATGCCTTCATACAGCCTGTACCTAAGAAGGGTGACCGCTCCAATCCCTCAAACTACCGTCCTATTGCTTTACTTTCTTGTCTATCTAAAGCTTTTGAATCAATCCTTAACCGGAAGATTCAAAAGCACCTTTCCACTTCTGACCTATCTGATCGCCAGTATGGGTTCCGCAAGGGGCGTTCTACTGGTGATCTCCTAGCCTTCTTAACTGACTCTTGGTCATCCTCTCTTAGCTGTTTCGGTGAAACTTTTGCTATTGCGCTGGACATATCAAAAGCTTTTGATAGGGTCTGGCACAAATCTTTGCTTTCTAAACTACCCTCCTACGGTTTCTATCCTTCTCTCTGTACCTTTACCTCCAGTTTCCTTTCTGACCGTTCTATTTCTGCCGTGGTAGACGGTCACTGTTCTTCCCCTAAATCTATTAACAGTGGTGTCCCACAGGGTTCTGTCCTATCTCCCACTCTTTTTCTGTTGTTCATTGATGATCTTCTTTCCAAAACGAACTGTCCTATCCATTCCTACGCCGATGATTCCACTCTGCATTATTCAACTTCTTTTAATAGAAGACCCACCCTTCAGGAACTTAACGACTCAAGGCTGGAGGCTGCAGAACGCTTAGCCTCAGACCTTACTATTATTTCCGATTGGGGCAAGAAGAACCTGGTGTCCTTCAACGCCTCAAAAACACAGTTTCTCCACCTATCCACTCGACACAATCTTCCAAACAATTATCCCCTATTCTTTGACAACACCCAGCTATCACCTTCCTCAACACTAAACATCCTCGGTCTATCCTTAACTCAAAATCTTAACTGGAAACTTCATATCTCATCTCTTACTAAATCAGCTTCCTCGAGGCTGGGCGTTCTGTACCGTCTCCGCAAGTTCTTCTCCCCTGCACAGTTGCTGTCCATATACAGGGGCCTTGTCCGCCCTCGTATGGAGTATGCATCTCATGTTTGGGGGGGCTCCACTCACACAGCTCTTCTGGACAGAGTGGAGGCTAAGGCTCTTCGTCTCATCAGCTCTCCTCCTCATACTGATAGTCTTCTACCTCTTAAATTCCGCCGCAATGTTGCCTCTCTTTCTATCTTCTATCGATATTTCCACGCTGACTGCTCTTCTGAACTTGCTAACTGCATGCCTCCCCCCCTCCCGCGGCCCCGCTGCACTCGACTTTCTACTCATGCTCATCCCTATACTGTACAAACCCCTTATGCAAGAGTTAACCAGCATCTTCACTCTTTCATCCCTCACGCTGGTAAACTCTGGAACAATCTTCCTTCATCTGTATTTCCTCCTGCCTACGACTTGAACTCTTTCAAGAGGAGGGTATCAGGACACCTCTCCTCCCGAAATTAACCTCTGATTTTGGACACTCCTTTAACCTCTGTTCGGGAGCAGTGAGTAGCGGGCCTTTTTTTTTCTTTTTTTTTTCTTTGCGCCCTTGAGCTGTCTCCTTAGCTGTAAAAAAAAAATAAAAATAAAATAAAAAAGGACCCTCGCTAATACAGGTAAGAGAAAAAAAGTAAACAATATTCTACTGATACGTCTTCGCAAAGTTAGCATCGTCATATATACTTTCAATCACCTTCTTTCTTGTAGTGTTGGCTAAGGTAAAGGAAGGGAAGGGAGAAGTAATTACAGGTACATCAATCACAGGAGGTCATCGTACACCATAAATCAACCCAGAAGCCCCGCCCCCTCTTCTATATCCAAGGGAGCTGATTGGCTGAATGAATGGAGGCTGGAGTTCAATAGTCAATATAGGCCATTTTCTTAAACGTGTCAGGGCTCTAATTACAACTATTTTCTAACGCCATAAAGAAGATTAATTGCGTTTTCATGTCTCCTCCGTTCAAGATGTAGAAGTCGGGTCAAACTATCACCAGGATCACAAAAGAGTTCATGGAAATCCTAAATGCCAACACAACTATTTCCCCCAAACCACAGTGAAGATTAACCGGGTTTTTATATATGTGTAAATTATTAACAGAATCACAAAACAGTTATGGAAATCCTCAATGCCAACACAGCTATTACCCAAACCACATGCAGATTAAGGTAAGCGTCTCACTCCATTAGAGCAAAAGACAGTTCCACTTTACTTTGCTTTAAAATTCAACCAGTTTTTAATAATGTTCTTATCCCAGAATTTGAGTTTTTTTGAGTTTTTCAGGTTTTCATGTGTGTAAACTATCAACAGAATCACAAAACAGTCCTTGGAAACTACAACAAAACTATTTCCCACAAGCACAGAAAAAATTAACCGGGTTTTCATGTGTGTGCTTTCCGTTCAAGATGCAGTAGTCGAGTCAAACTACCAAAACAAAAAGAGGGAAGAACTTAAATCTAACCCTGAAAAAAAAAGCAGCAGAGTAGGAGAGTAGGAGTCGGAAGAGGAAAACAAAGTTACAAAGAATCAAGAGTAGGAAAATGGGTTGAAAGACAAGGAAATATACATCAACACCAAAAAAGAAGAAAGTTGAGAAGTATTAATAGCAGGAAGTGGGATCTCCAGCATCACAAACAGCCCATGGACTAATTAAAGACAGGTGTGTGTGTGTGTGTGTGTGTGTGTGTGTGTGTGTGTGTGTGTGTGTGTGTGTGTGTGTGTGTGTGTGTGTGTGTGTGTGTGTGTGTGTGTGTGTGTGTGTGTGTGTGTGTTGTGATAGTCGTGATCACAAACAGGTAAGCTTACATCATAACTATGGTAGGAAGTGGGATCACCAGCATCACAAACAGCCCATGGACTAATTAAAGACAGGTGTGTGTGTGTGTGTGTGTGTGTGTGTGTGTGTGTGTGTGTGTGTGTTGTGATACAGAGTCGTGATCACAAACAGGTAAGCTTACATCATAACTATGTCCGTCTGTCTATCTATGCGTCCGTCCGTCCGTCCGTCAGTTATTTAATCAGTCAGTCACTTTTCCTCTGATTATAGACAGGTAAGTTTAGGTCATATCTCTGCCTGTCTGTCTGTCAATCAGCCAATCAGTCAGTCGATCAGTCAGTCAGTCAGTCAATCAATCAGTCAGTCAGTCAATCAGTAAATTAGTCAGGCAGTCAGTCAATCAGTCGGTCAATCAGTCAGTCGATAAGTCAGTCAGTCAGTCAGTCAGTCAATCAGTCAGTCAGTCAATCAGTCAGTCATTAGTTAGTCAGTCTATCAGTCAGTCAATCAGTCAGTCAGTCAGTCAGAAAGTCAGTCAATTAGTAAGTCTGTCAGTCAGGCAGTCAGTCAGTCAGTCAGTAAGTTAGTAAGTCAAGTCTCTCTCTCAGTATCTATTCATCTATCTATCTATCTCCATCTCTATCTATCTATATATCTATTTACTTATCTATCTATCTATCAATTCATCCATCTCCATCTCTTTTCTCTCTTTAGTTGCGTCATCGTCGGTTCGGTTCACTTCCCTTCGTTTCTCAATGCTTCTCTTCCTCCGCCGCCTTGTGCTTCCGTTTCGCTGCTCGACGATAATTACTGTTTTATGATCGGGCGGCGAGACAGGAATGCCATAAACGATAAGACTTGTGCTGCTCGCGTTGCCTTCGTGTAATTTACCTTTCAAAATGATCATCACGCGCTTTTGCCTCATTTCCTCTCTGCTTCTTGGTGTGTGTTGGCCTACATTATATTTAGAGGTGATGTACGATGTAATTAACCTTCACAGCACTTTGGGATTTCGTGTCCAATGCTAACTAATCTTTTTTCTCTTTCTTTAACAGGAGAAAAAACGTGTTAAAAGTGTGATAGGATGTTGTTAACCTTCACAACACTTTGGTATTTCGTGTCCAATGATAACTTTTCTTTTTTTCTTTTTCTTTAACAGGAGACAAAACGTGTTAGAGGTGTGATATGATATTGTTAACCTTCACAACACTTTGGTATTTCGGGTTGCAATGAAAACTTTTATTTTTTTATTTTTCTTTAACAGGAGATAAAATGTGTTAAAGGTGTGATATGATATATTAACCTTCACAACACTTAGGTATTTCGTGTCCAATGCTAACTATTCTTTTTTCTCTTTCTTTAACAGGAGACAGAACGTGTTAGAGGTGTGGTAGAACATTATTAACCCTCACGGCACTTTGGTATATCGTGTGCAATGCTAACTATTATTTTTGATGTTTTAACAGGAGGAAAAATGTAGATTCACTTTTATGGTTTGGTATTTGATGTTCGATATTTACTTTTCTTTATACTTTTTTTCAACAGGAAGCAAAAGGTATATTTAATTTTAGGAGTCAGTTAAAAAGAGGTGAGTTTTATATTTTATGTTCGATGTTTACTTTTCTTTTTTACTTTTCTTTAATGGGAAGCAAAACATTGGTGTAATTATAGGAGCCAATAAAAATAAATGGGTTTCGTATTTTATGTTCAATGTTTACTTTTCTCTACATTTTCTTTAACAGGAGGCAAAAGGAAGATACAGTTTTAAGAGCCAATAAAAATGAATGGGTTTTGAGTGATGACCCTCAAGCAAATATTGACGTTACTAATACAAAGAGAGGAAACTGTGCCTGATACGTCCCATAGATCAATAATGTGTGCTTCGGAAGGAAGGGAAAGAATAATATCTAGTCTATAATCAGTCTTCTTTAACGCAACCCTGACCCCATTTCCCTTAATTTTAGAGTAGTTCCCCTTAACCTCACCCTCGGCAACTCTAACCCCATTTTCTTTCAGCACCTCTTCCATTAAGCCATTGTTCTTCTCTCTACTAACATCCCCTAACTTAAAACAAAACCCTAACTCTTATTTATTCATCTCAAGAATAAGTAAATGTATATGTTTTAATTTTAAGGCAACCCCCCCCCTTAATCGATTCTAAGTCAATTCGTCTCACATTTTACCTGAAACAAAAGGTCGGTATTCGCAGACGTTTCCGCCTCCCACATCAACTACTTTCAAAGGCCGAAAAGGAGATTAATTAGGTTTCATGATTGTTTTTATCTTAGTTCGGTATCCTCACATGTTTCCGGCATTTACATCAACTGTTTCCAAAGGCTGACAAGTAGCTAGGTATGATCTTCTTGAAAAAGGTGTAAGGCAGGGCAGGATTCTTTCTCCCTTTCTATTTATTTAGCAAAGCAATCGGGTTCTCATGAGTGTTTTATCTTAGGTCGGTATCCTCACATGTTTCCGGCTCTTACATCAACTGTTTCCAAAGCCCAACAAGTAGCTATGTATGATCTTGGAAAAAGGTGTATGCAGGGCAGGATTCTTTCTCCCTTTCTATTTATTTAGCAGAGCAATCGGGTTCTCATGAGTGTTTTATCTTGAGTTGGTTTCCTCAGACGCTTCCGCCTCTCACAATGGCTATTTCCAAAGGCCGAAAAGGAGACTAATCGGGTTCTTCTGAGTGTATTATCATAAGACTAAAGATACAGATACCATGACATAATTTCGATGCGCGATGCCATCTCTCTCTCTCTCTCTCTCTCTCTCTCTCTCTCTCTCTCTCTCTCTCTCTCTCTCTCTCTCTCTCTCTCTCTCTCTCTCTCTCTCTCTCTCGTGATCACGAACACAAAAACGGAAGTAAAAAATATATATCTACTAACATAGGGGTAGCTGGTAGCGTGCTGGACCCACCGTGATGGACGACGACGTGACAGGTTCACGCTACCACTCTTACACATACCACTTCACCGCCCGCCGGCTTAAATTGATCATGCTGTCCTGAAGATCCATCAACCCCCACTCACCTCTAGAGGAAGAGCCGTCAAAGAATCAAGAACGAGTTCGGGGGGCAGCATGAGCCAATGCAAGATGGCGCCACTATAAACACTGCGCTGCGCCAGACGGGCTGGGCTGAATCAGGCCCCCCACCCTGACCTGAGCTTCTGGGCCATCAGGCCCCACCGGGAAGAACCTACGGCGCAATAGCAGGCAATCATAAAAAAAAAAAAAAATATATATATATATATATATATATATATATATATATTTTTTTTTTTTCTTTTATGTATAACTCCTGCTCAGTAAAGAGGTGGAAAAAAATAATATTTAACTCATAATCATACGCTTGTAATAGTTTCCTTTCTGATTCAGTAATTCACTTTACATTTTCCGAAGACAAGAACTGAAAATATAAAACAAATACCTCTGCTAAACTTGATTTACGTAGTGTCATGCTAGTTAGAATATGCTCTAAACAGAGAGGTGAAAAACTATAATATTTAGCATAAGATCAACATTATACATCATTTATAATTTAATTCACGACAAAAAATTCCTTATTCTTTTATCCACAATATTATTCAATTTTTTATACGATCATACACTTATAAGAATAATAGACACTTAATCGTATCTGACTGAATTCATCTCACATTTCACATTATTTTTTTAGTCACTGAAAAGGATGAGGAGAAGGGGATCCAGGTAACTCACGTGCCCACGGAGAGAGGCTCAGGCAAATACATTAGGCAAGCAGAGTGCACAGGTAAGATATTTTAATGCCACGAGTCACCGCCGAGGAAAGGTGAACCATATTATTTTTATGACTCGAGGAACCGTGTTACGAGGAGGAGGAGGATTAGGAGGAGGAGGAGGAGGAGGAGGAGGAGGAGGAGGAGGAGGAGGAGGAGGAGGAGGAGGACGGAAAAGGAGTAGGAGGAGGACGGAAACATAAACTTAAGTGGTGTGTGATATTGCATATGAGAGAGAGAGAGAGAGAGAGAGAGAGAGAGAGAGAGAGAGAGAGAGAGAGAGAGAGAGAGAGAGAGAGAGAGAGAGAGAGAGAGAGAGAGAATCAAATACTAAATAAGGCAAGTTGATATAAGATTGCAACAAAAGTTCTCACACACACACACACACACACACACACACACACACGTTCTCTCTCTCTCTCTCTCTCTCTCTCTCTCTCTCTCTCTCTCTCTCTCTCTCTCTCTCTCTCTCTCTCTCTCTCTCTCTCTCTCTTCAGTTCAAACAATATAAACAACATGAAGAAAAAAACATGATAAAAAAATAAGGCGAGAGAATTACAAAGAAGAAAAATACATGGTAGATATTTTTTTTACTTCCTTTTCTGTGTCACTAAGATCATGCGTGAGAGAGAGAGAGAGAGAGAGAGAGAGAGAGAGAACGTGTGTGTGTGTGTGTGTGTGTGTGTGTGTGTGTGTGTTTGTGTGTGTGTGTGTGTGTACCTTCTTAAAGAATGAGGAATAAGCGGCCAGAGAATGTGTGTGAGATGAATGAAGATGATGATGATAGTGGCGGTGAGGCCGGCGATGGTGATAATGGTGGTGATGGTGGTGGTGAGGAAAGATGGAACGACCTGAGATAGATTGTGATGATAGTGATGCTAGAGAGGCTGGAAGTGATGATCGTAGTGGTGGTGGTGGTGGTGGTGAGGATGGTAGTGGTTGTGATGTTGGATATGGTATGGTAGGGGGGGTGAGGGCTCGTGCGCCGGCCCCTCAACACCGCCTCTTAACCTCGTTCCGTGAACTCAACAGCATCGAATGATAACAAGACACGCGCCTTCCGCCTCGCCGCG
>NC_066526.1:805000-822500 GCF_024679095.1 Eriocheir sinensis | reverse complement strand
GATTTTTAAGGGGGGCTACTGGTATAGTCTATTGAAAGGAGCGCAGGAAAGGGGGAGCTAAGGGGAGGAGAAGAGGGAGGGGGCAGGAAGAAAGGGTGGTATTTTAAAGGGAGCTGATGGGTCTATGGAAAATGGAGCACGAGAAATAGAAAGGTTATGGGGAGCTTCGAAGGGGTATAGTCTGTTGAAAAGGGGGCAGGAAAGAGAGGAACAGAAGTAAAGAGAGAGAGTGGCGATTTCAGGGTAGAAGTGGAGCATGAGAGGGAAAGGGGGGCAGCGGTGTTAGGGGGGGCGGGGGTTGAGGGGTATTAAGGGGGGAGGGGTATTCAGGGGGTGAGTGTTCTTGATGCTCTAGACGGCCGGCCCCCGCAACTCACGACTCCAAGACCAACTGAAGAGAACGTGTTTGTGGCGGTCGATCGATCTGGGTCATGAGGCTTATTGTGTCGAATTTCCTCCTCTTACCATCCAGCAACCTTGAACCCCCTTCCTCCTCCTCCATCTCCTGCTCTTCTTCCCTCCCTTCTTCCCCCTTCTCCCCCTCCTCCGCCTCCATTCTCCGCCACCTGGTCTTCTTCCATCACTTCCTTTTTTGCGGCGGTCGTCTTTCCCTCCCTCACTCGCCACGTATATAAAGGTAAGAGCAGCGGCGGTTTGTATCAGCATCTCCCTACACTCTCCACTAGCAAGACTTCCTCCTCCTCCTCCTCCTCCTTCAGCGTCCTCTTCGTCGGTGTTGTTGTCTTCGGCTTGTTATTGAGTTCTCCGTCTGCTGCTTCTTTACTTTGCTCCTCAGCGAAACGAACGATGAAGATGATGAGGCACCTGTTGTTTGCAGGTAAATATGGGTTTGCTTATGCAGTATTTTTTTCCCACTTTCCTTTTTACTCTTATTCATTTCTCTGCATTAGAATTTCTTTTTTTTTTTTGAGGGGGAGCTTCGGTAAATTGAAGATGGGTTTGTTGACGCAGTACTTATGTTCCCACTTTTCTATTTCCTGTTGTTCTGTTATTCGTATAAGAACATTTTTTGGAGGATTAAGTAAACTCTTCTCTTTCTCCACTTTCTCTCATCTCTTTTTCTTTTCATTCTCTTTTTCTTCTCTTGTTCTTCTTTCTTTTTTCTTATACTTCCTTCTTTCTTCTTTTTCTTCTCTTGTTCTTTTCTTTCTCTTTTTTTCTCTTTCTCTCTTCCTTTCTTTTTTCTTCTTTCTCTCTTTCTTCTCTTTCTATCTTTCATTTATTTTTCTTCTCTTTCTCTTTATATTTTCTTCCCTGAGTAAGAATAAATGTTGTGTCGATGAATGAGGAAGTCACGTCTGCTATTCAGTCTCTCTTCCTCCTCTGTTATCTTCTCTGCGTTTAAATACCTCATGTGTTTGCGGGATTTCAGTAATTTGTTGCTTCTTCCTCAGTTAGCTTTTAACCTCCCGGAGGTTCCTACGACATATCATTCTGTTACTTAATAAGTTTTTTTTTCTTTCAGACTTGTTTCTTTCTTATATTATGTTTTCCTTTTACATCAAAGCAATTTTACGTTTATTTTGACTTCCCCAAGGTGTTCACGTCTTGCAATTTACCGTCATTTAGTCACTCACTCATTTCCGTTTTTTGCCTTGATGATCAAATATTTTTTTACACAAAGCTGAATTACGTTTTTATTCATTGTTATCATTTTCTTATCTAGATCTAAATCGTCTCATTATCTGCATTAAAATAGTAGTCAGTGGACAATAATTTCGTGATTTATCTATACAAAGACTTAATGAGTTAAAATATGACGATCTTGTCTAAATTTAATCTTATAATAGATTAATAAATTACAGTGTTGCAGTTTTCTGGCGTTGACAAACATATTATATTGTTTTGTAGAAATTTTAATTCAAATTTCTCACCCAACTGTATATAACTTAACATTTTCCCCGACATTTCCTTCCTGAATACGTAATCTATCATTTGTGTCAATCATTTCATTAGCATCAATAATTTAGACTTATCGAACTTAGCCTCTAGTTGTCCATTTTTATGACTGAGTACGCAACTTAAGGTCATTATAGAGCACACATCATGATACAAACGTCTTTAGTATCCACATCTTGAAATACGAAATGAACCACTATACAGTCAATTAAATATTGTCGGTGTTAGTGTTGGTGATGATGATGATGATGGTGGTGGTGGTGGTGGTGGTGGTGGTGGTGGTGATGATGATGATGATGATGATGATGATGATGATGATGATGGTGGTGGTGGTGGTGGTGGTTCTCTAATGTCTCCCTGTTGGCAGCCCTGCTCGGGGTTTCCCTGGCAATCAACCTCAACTACCTGACGCCCACCAACGGCTTCAATGGGAACGGAAACGGCAACGGCAACGGCTTCAACGGGAACGGAAACGGCAACGGCAACGGCTTCAACGGGAACGGAAACGGCAACGGCAACGGCTTCAACGGGAATGGATACAATGGTAATGGTGTTAATGGAAATGGTAATGGAGTTAATGGCAATGGCTTCAACGGGAACGGCGTCAATGGCAACGGGTACAACGGCAACGGAGTGAACGGGAACGGCGTCAATGGCAACGGGTTCAACGGCAACGGAGTGAACGGAAACGGCTTCAACGGAAATGGCGGTAACGGTGGCTATGGAAACGGCAACGGGAATGGCTTCAACGGCAACGGCAACGGCTTCAACGGCAACGGCAACGGGTACGGCAACGGCTTCGTGGACCCGATCACCGCCCTCAGCTCGGCCATCGGCGGCGGCGGCGTGGCGGGCGTGGACTACCCCATCCTGGCCTCCGTGCCCATCACCGGCTTCTCCTGCGCCGGCCAGATCCCCGGCTACTACGCCGACACCGCCCCCGAGTCCTCCTGCCAGGTGGGTGGCGGCTGGAGGCGTGGCTGGAAGGGGGAAGGATAGACAGACAGAGACAGACAGATAGATAGATATAGATAGATAGATAGATACATGGATTGGTAAATAGAGTTGAAAAGTCCACGGATGAAAGGAGAAAAAGGAGATGGTTAGATAGATAGAAAGATGGACAGAAAGATAGATGGAAAGTAAGATAGATGGGTGGTTAGTTAGAGAAAGAGTTTAGAATTGAAAGAATGGAAGGAGAGGAAAGATTACAGGTAGAGAAAGATGTAGAAGAGAGTAGAGGCAAAAAAGAAAGGGAAGGAAAGAGGAATCAGAGAGAGAAGGAGATAGAGAAAGAGGTATAGAAAGACAGATAGAGAAGAGTCCTTATAGGAGGAAAAAGATGTAGGAGAGAGTAGAGTCGAAAAATAAAGGAATAACAGAGAAAGCGAAGGACAGAAGAGCTGGAGGATAGGGAAGGCAAGGGAGAGGAAGGAGGGAGAGAAAGGGAAGAGAAAAAGGGAACGTAGAAAAAAAGGGAAAAAAATGAGAAGGGAAGAGTAGAGAAGATAAAGGAAGAAACTGATAGAGAGGAAGGGGGAGGGAGACGTAGAAGGGGAAAGCAAAAAGAATGATGAGGGTAAGCAGAGAGAAGGAAAAAGAGAAAGGTGTTGGAAGGTTTAGAAAGTGAAGAAGTAATGAAGACAAAATGAAAGAAGGAAGGAAAGAAGGAGAGACGGCGGAAAGGGAAAGTAAAAGAGAAAGAAGAAGGAGTAGAAAGCATGGGAAGGAATCTAATGGGGAGGAAAGTAACATAGGAGGAAAAAAAAAAAAAAAGAAGGAGCGAGAAACAGAACTACCATCTCCCTCTTCACACGTCAGTACCTTGCAATCAAACACTTCAGTCCCCCTTGCACCCTGAAGTCTCCCGCCTCTCGTTTTCTTTGAGGCGGTGTTTGAGTTCAGTGTTTGCCGTTCACGGTTCGCGGCGCCTCCTCGTGCCGAGTAAACACTGGCTCAAGCGCGCTAATCATTATGTTAGACAAGCAGACCTGCCCACCTGTCATCCTTTTCCTCGTACCTGCTTCCTCTTTGTCTCAACTATTCTTTCGCTTTCTCTCTTCTTTCTTATGCTTTACCTTTGAATCTTCTTTACGTCTTTCCTTCTCCCTTCCTTTTCTCTCATTCTTGCGTTTATCTCTCCTTTGCTATGCTTCTTTATATCTATTTCTTTAAACATCTTTCCTTCCCTTCTTTGTAATTCTTGCGTTTTATCTCCCGTCTTCTTTCTTATTCCTTGATCTAGAAATTTTCTGTGTCTTTGCTTTCCCTTTTCCCTCATTTCTGTGTTTTCTCTTCTCCTTTCTTACTTTTCTTTACGTCTTTCCTTCCCATTCATTCTTTCCTTCCCTTCTTTGTAATTCTGGCGTTTCATCTCCCGTCTTCTTTCTTATTTCTTGATCTATAAATTTTGCATGTCTTTGCTTTCCCTTTTCCCTCATTTCTGTGTTTTCTCTTCTCCCTTCTTACTTTCCTTTACGTCTTTCCTTCTCATTCATTGTATATTTTCACTTTATCTCTATTTCTGTCTTCTCACCGGCCCAAGCGCTCAAATCATTGTGTAAGTCAAGCATGGCTGCCCACCTGTCATCCTCTTCCTCTTACCTGCTCCCTCTTTCTCTCTGCTATTTTTGTCTTTTGTTTCTTCTTTCACTCATTCATTTTCGAACCTGTCTTACTCTTGAGGTTATTGCCAATTATTATTCTCCTCCTCCTCCATGGTTAACGCGTGACTCTACTCTTTTTACTCTTTTTTTTTTTTTTCTTACATCCATTCATTTTAGAACCTGTTTTTCCTCTTGAAGTTATGGCCACTTATTTTTCTTTTCCTCCTTCAACTATTTCTTCTCACTGTTATCTTCCCATTCATTCTGCATTGCTATCGCCCCACACAGATCTGCCATATATTTTCTTTGTTCTATCTTCTTTGCTATTCTTACCTTTTATTTCTTCTTACACTCACTCATATAAGAACTTGACTTTCCTCCTGGAGTTATTGTCACTGATTTTTCTCCTCCTCCCTCATGGTTCACGCGTTATTCTACTCTCACGCGTTATTGACTCCCTTTCCTCATCATTGTTCTTCTTGTTTACCTGTGTGCTCTTCTTCCTTTCCCTCTCGTGTTCACCCCTGTTCTTCCCTTCCCAGGTATTCCACATCTGCCAGGCTGACGGACGCCAAGACTCCTTCCTTTGCCCCAACGGAACCGTCTTCAACCAGCAGTACTTCGTGTGTGACTGGTGGTACAACTTCGACTGCTCCACCGCCCAGCAGTTCTACGGACTCAACGCCAACATCGGGGTCGTCAACGGCGCCAACGGGTACTCCAACGGCGTGGTCAACGGTATCATCAACGGCAACGGTATCTTCAACAACAGGAACGGAAACGGGTATGTCAATGGAAATGGCGTCAACGGAAACGGCTTCAATGGTAACGGTAACGGATTCAACGGCAACGGTAACGGTAATGGCAACGGTTATGTCTACAGAAATGGCAACGGAGCCAACGGTGTGAACGGCAATGGCGCCAACGGTTTCAACGGCAATGGTGTCAACGGTTTCAACGGCAATGGTGTCAACGGCAACGGCGCCAACGGTTTCAACGGCAATGGTGTCAACGGCAACGGCAACGGCAACGGTTATGGCTACCGCAACGGAGCCAACGGAGTCAACGGTGTGAACGGCAACGGCGTGAACGGAGGCAACGGGTACAACGGAAACGGCAATGGCAACGGTGTCAACGGAAACGGCGTCAACGGCAACGGAGCCAATGGTAACGGCTTTGGATACAGAAACGGCAACGGCGGCAACGGTAACGGGCGCAACGGAAACGGCTTCAGGAACGGCGCCAACGGTAACGGAAACGGCAACGGGAACGGAAGGCCAAACGGACTGTACCAAACACCCGCTTTCTAGACGATGAGGAAATAGCCTTTTGATTCTCTCTCTCTCTCTCTCTCTCTCTCTCTCTCTCTCTCTCTCTCTCTCTCTCTCTCTCTGTCACGACAAGGACTATGCATTTTCGCTTTGCATTTCAAGGTAGACTGCGCTCTCGCGATCACACTAATTTATTTTTGCCTCTCTCTCTCTCTCTGCTTTTGTAAACAGCGCGCGCCCCCGTTTTCTGTGGAGCGCCGCAAGTCAGACACGTTTTCTTTGTCACTCCGTCTGAACGAGGGACTTGGCTAAATGCAGATATGATTGAACTAACTTATATCACATTGGATTTATACATACACGAGTCATACATATCATAGGTATATATTTAAAGGCTTTTGGGAATGTGTAATAATGATAAGTGGTCAAAAAGGTTGAGTTTCGTAATTTCTGTTTATTATTATTATTATTATTATTATTATTATTATTATTATTATTATTATTATTATTATCATTATTATGTGTTCCCGATCGCTCGCTTGCGCTTATATTTTTCTACGAAGATACGAAAACGAATAAAAACGATTATAAATATATGATTGCTTAATTCAATATACCTTGTGATGGTGGGGCCAATCTCTCTCTCTCTCTCTCTCTCTCTCTTATCTATCTATCTATCTATATGTCACTTACACACACACACACACACACACACACACACACACACACACACACACACACACAACCACACACGCAGATACCCCTCCCTTCCCAACACACAACTCTACCCCCCTCCACACACACACACACACACACACACACACACACACACACACACACACACACCTCCCTCAACTCCCCCTCCCCCTACAACCACACACTCACCCTCCCCAAGGCACTCAACACAGGCAACATTCACTCATCACAATCAAGCAAGAAGACAAGCCATAAGGGAGGACCGAGATGGTCCCCTGGAGGCGAACTGTGACTGGACGCTTTAGGCCGAGTAATGATATATGAGTGGCCTTTGTGATTGCCTGCCGGGGTGAGTTTAAGGAACTGATAGATGGGTAAGTAGTGGGAGTAGTAATAGTAGTAGTAGTAGTGGTAGTAGTAGTAGTAGTAGTAGTAGTAGTAGTAGTAGTAGTAGTAGTAGTAGTAGTAGTAGTAGTAGTAGTAGTAGTAGTAGTAGTAGTAGTAGTAGTAGTAGTAGTAGTAGTAGTAGTAATGGTGGTGGTAGTGGTAGGAGTAGTGTTAGTAGAAGTAGTAGAAGAAGAAGAAGAAGAAGAAGAAGAAGAAAGAAAACAGAAAAAAAAGAAGTAGCAGTAGTAGTAGTAAAAGTAGTAGAAATAGTAATAGTACCATTTTTGTATGTTTCTGGTGCTGTATAGTACGGGACATAATAACTTCTTGAAAAAATTATCTTCTTCCTTCGTCAGTTCTTGTTTCATATGTCCACCTTTAGTAACTCAAAATCAGAATAATATCCACTAAATCTGGGAAAAAATTAGATGAAATGTTTTTCCAACTGATTTCAATAGCCAAGGGGATCAACATTTACCAAAAAAAGGTAGAGCATGTAGAGGTTGGGGAATTTTTATTACAGGGGTCACAGGTCAATGACCTTTCGTTAAAAGGTCCAAATTTCTATCTCGCAAATGAAACGTCATAAATGGATGACCTTGGTGTCAAAATGAACAGAATGGTATCAGAGAAAGATTTAAAATATAACCAGTTAAAAATAAAAACAATATATGACCTCTGAAATTGAGGTCAAAAGTCAAAATATTGAAGTGCCCACTCCAGAACAACCTAAAATTAGTTAAAAAGTTACCTTATCTCAGGAGAATATAATAAATATAATGAAGACGTCAAAGAAGTGCAGAAACTTGGCTAGTCTTCAGAAGAAGGTAAAGGTTGGCGATAAAAAGGTGTACATTGAAAAGACTCAGCTTTTCAACAGACTGATCATCATGACAGAGAGGGATGAAGGACTTGAAGGTGTATTCAGTATAGAGTTGACTCCCGTTCCGACATCTCTTTTTACTATGGATCGCATGATGAGGAAACTTAAAAAGCACGAATTTGGCAGGACGCTCAAAACACAACAGAGAAACTTTGCTTGGACATGGAAAACAGGATGCATGTTGTTGATGGGGGATGGGTACTTCACCGAGTTAAATAGAGGAGAGGCGCAAGCATCAAAGCCACAGTTGATAGCTATGTCAGATATGTTCAAGGAAGGTTTAATGATGCTGCAGTACTAGTGTTTGATGGCTATGGGAAGGGACCATCAACCAAAGATCATGAACACAAGCGCAGAATGGCAGGCAGAACAATATCTCGTAATGTGGGAGTCACACCAGAACTGACTGTGTGATAGGGAACAATTTATTGGCAATGAGGAGAACAAAGAAGCATTTATCAAGATTCTGTCTGCGCAGCTGACACGCCACAACATCAAGGTCCACCATGCACGTGGTGATGGTGACACACTGGTCGTTAAGACAACTATTGAACTTGTCAAAAGTGTGAGCACTCCTGTAGTTGTTGCCCAAGACACCGACATATTAATACTTCTCATGTACCTCCGACCTGTCAATTGCACAAATCTGTTCCTACTCTCAGACATGGATGGCCTGTATGATATATCGTCAGTAAGATTTAGTGACCAAGGTGATCTTCTGTTCAAGTATGCATGGTCAGGCAATGACACTGTATCAGCTATCCATGGACACACAAAGGAGGCAATCCACAAATGTAATTTTCCAAGACATGTCATCAACATATTCATGAACACTAATTCCTCTCACGATGAGATAAAACAAGCAGGTGTCAAGCAATGCAGGTGACATGTGGATGTGCAGATACTCCTTTAGAGAAAGCTCGTTTCCTCAATTTTCAGAAGCAAGCTGCAATGGGCAAGATTGATCCTGATAGGCTTCCCCCTACAGAGGATGCGGCAACCCAGTACGCCCTTAGAGTCCATCTACAGATTGCTGTGTGGCATAATCTCAACACCTCTATTCTTACGCCTGAGGGAAGAGGATGGGAACAAGGGAAGGACTACAAACTTCGACCTAAGATGGAGAGAAAAAAGAGAGAGAGAGAGAGAGAGAGAGAGAGAGAGAGAGAGAGAGAGAGAGAGAGAGAGAGAGAGAGAGAGAGAGAGAGAGAGAGAGAGAGAGAGAGAGAGAGAGAGAGAGAGAGAGAGAGAGAGAGAGAGAGAGAGAGAGAGAGAGAGAGAGAGAGAGAGAGAGAGAGAGAGAGTGTATGATGGAATTAATGAATAAACCATGACGAAGGAAAGAATTATTACTCTGTTTTCCTGTCGGTTTCTTTGTGTGTGTGCGTGTGTGTGTGTGTGTGTGTGTGTGTGTGTGTGTGTGTGTGTGTGTGTGTGTGTGTGTGTGTGTGTGTGTGTACTTGTCTGTCTGTCTGTCTGTCTGTCTGTCTGTCTGCCTTTGTCCTTCATTGTGTCTGTCTTACTAACCGACTTTTTCTATCTTTCTCTTTCTGTGTCTGTTTGTCTGTCTGTGTGTTTCTGTGTTTGTCTCTCTACCTGTCTGTGTGCTTACAAGTCTGTCTGTCTGTCTCTCTGCCTGTCCATCTGTTTGTTTACCTATCTGTCTATCTATCTATCTCCGTGTGTGTGTGTGTGTGTGTGTGTGTGTGTGTGTGTGTGTGTGTGTGTGTGTGTGTGTGTTTATCTCTGTCTGTGTGTGTGTGTCTCCCATTTAGCATTCGACAATCAGGTTTATGTTTATCGAGTGGCCTCCGCTGAAGGCTGTGAAGACGAGGTGACTTAATTGATGACGCCGTGACGGAACGATGAAGACGAGTAAACACGAGGATGAAGGTAAAACGAGAGAGTGAGTGATGTAGTGTGTGTGTGTGTGTGTGTGTGTGTGTGTGTGTGTGTGTGTGTGTGTGTGTGTGTGTGAGAGAGAGAGAGAGAGAGAGAGAGAGAGAGAGAGAGAGAGAGAGAGAGAGAGAGAGAGAGAGAGAGAGAGAGAGAGAGAGAGAGAGAATGTATGATTGAGAAAGTGAAACAGATGAAACGGAGGTGAAAGTGAACTAAAAAGGAAGTCCGAAGAATGGTAGAGGAAAATAATCTTAATATGAACCAAATTTGTTGGCTGAAGCGGAACGGAGCGAAAATCAGGTGTAAAGTTTGAGCGAAATTATGTCAAAGAAAATAAATAATAAAAATAATATATAATACATGCATTTGTGATAGCAGGTAAGGTGCACACACACACACACACACACACACACACACACACACACACACACACACGGCAAGTTTGCATAAGTTTCCTACTGTAGTATGGAAACGAAAATTAAGCTTATCAAAAGATATGAATAACCAACGCCATAACAACAACAACAACAACAACAACAACAACACAGGAACAATTACAGTGACAATAAGTAACAATCATGATAATAATAATAATACTAAGAATAAGAATTAGAATAAGTAGAAAAAGAAGAGAAAAAGGACGAAGGAGAAAAATAATAATAATAAGAAGAAGAAGGAGAAGAGGAAGAAGAGGGGAGAAGAAGAATAAACATAAGAATAATACGAAGACGAAGAAGACAATGGCGAAAAAAAAGAAGAAAAAAAGAAAAATACAAGAAAACCAAGCAAACGAAAATGAAAACCAGAAAAAGAAGTGCCATTATTACCATCATTACCACTTTCATTACAATTACCACCACCATCATTATCACAGTCGCGTTAACAATAGCAATGGGGATGAAATACCTCTAGACGCCTTTTCCCACGCTTAATTTGTTTACGCTGCAATTTGGCGGAACATAAACGCGCAATTGAAACCCGAAATTGACCTCTCTTTCGGCCACCTCTTTAGATTCTTTTTGTGAGCAGCGAGTAGCGGGCGTCTTTTTTTTATCATTGTTTACTTTTTTGTGCCCTTGAACTGTCTACTTTGTTGTAAAAAAAAAAAAAAAATTTGTCACTCCTGCGCTGAACAAAAAACTGTGTAGGGGAGACAAGCAACAAACGAGAAAACGCTCAACCCCGCCATCAGACACATCCAGCCCGCCTGCCTGAGCCCCGGCGCCTGCGTGTGCTCGGTGGAAAAAGTGTGTAAGTGTGTGCGTGACAGCCTCAATGTGACACCTGGGAACTGATACCCAAGATGCAAGACTCCTCACTGCTGCTACTACTACGAGGATTACTACTACTCCTGCTGCTGCTGCTGCTACTACTACTACTACCACTACTACTTCCTCTATCACTACTACTACTACTACTACTACTTCCTCTATCACTACTACTACTACTACTACTACTACTACTACCACTACTACCACTACTACTACTACTACTACTACCTATACCAATATCGGGACTACCACAAAAATGATTACTACTACTTCTACCACTATCACTACTACTACCATCACCACTATCACTACTTGCTACTACCACTACTACTACTACTACTACTACTACTACCACCACCACTACTAATCCACACAATCATCATCACCACCACCAAGAACAACACCTGACACACAAACCAGGCAATCACGTAGACACATACCACCACCATCTCACCACCTCAGCACCTCAACTCACCTCACCTTCACCTCATTTCAAGGCGAGACGCGTGAAGAGAACGGGAGCAACGGCGAGGACGAACGAGCTGGGCCGCGCCGCTTCTTTCCCAACGAAGAACACGTGGATGGGGAGGCAGGAAGGCGGGAAGGAGGGAAGGTAGGCAAGGAGACAGATAGTTAGTTATGTAGATAGGAAGGCAGAAAGACAGGCAGGAAGGAAGGAAGGTACACGAAAAAAAGGAAGGGGAAGAGAAGAAATGAAAAAAAACGGGGAAAGAAGAAAACAGCGAGGAGAAACATGGAAGAAGAGAAGGGTAAAAAGAGAAGAGGGAACGAAAGAACAGAATAGCGAGGAAGAGAGACATGGAAGGAAGAAAGGAAAGAGAGGAAAGGAGAAAGCAACAGATATTATCATTACTACTACTACTACTACTACTACTACTACTACTACTACTACTACTACTACTACTACTACTACTACTACTACCACCACCACTTACACTACCACTACTACCAATATCAGACCTACCTCTACAACTACCACGTCTGTCACTTTCATTACCAGTCATGTATATCGGTTATAGATAGTTTATAGCAGGCAAGGAGGCAGGTAGTTACTTAGGCAGGAAGGGAGGAAGACGGAAAAGTAAGTAGGTATTAAGGTAAGTACAGTAGGTAGCTAGGTAAGTAAGGTAGGGCCAAGGGCGAGGAGATATAAGGTCTGGGTGCGCGCAATCTATCAGGCCGGCGAAGGAAAGCACCCACGCCGCTCTCACAATGCATTGGCTGACTCGCCCTCTAACCCCTGCAGAGGAAGGAAGGAAGGAAGGAACGAGTGAGGAGGAGGAGGAGGAGGAGGAGGAGGAAAAGGAGGGTTGAAGGGAGTATTGGTGGAGGAGAAGTAGAAGCAGTAGTTGTAGAAAGAGTGGTTTGAGGTATAGTTAGTAGTTAAAAAAGATGAAGGGGGAAGAGGAGGAGGCGGAGGAGGAAAAGGGGGGTTGAAGGGGGTATTGGTGGAGGAGAAGGAGCAGTAGTTGTAGGAGTGGTTTGAGGTTAGTTGTTAAAAAAAGATGAAGGAGGAAGAGGAGGAGGCGGAGGAGGAAACGGAAGGAGTATTTGGGGTAAAGTACGTAGGAGAAAAAGAGAAGGAGGAGAAGGAGGGTGAAGTTGTAATATTAGTAGTTGTAGGAGGAGGAGTGTTTTGAGGTATAATTAGTAGTGAAAGAAGAGGAGGAGGAGAAAAGAAGGAATAGTTGAGAATCAGAGAGAGTAAAGTACGTAGAAGGAGGAAACATGGAAACATGAAAATGCAGGCAACAGAAAGCCTATTGGCTCATTGCGAGGTCGCCCGCTTGGGTGATTTAATCTGTTCGACCGCCACTTGGGGCTTGAGGAGCAGATGAAAGCACCTCGATATTGAGGAGCAGATGAAAGCACCTCGTTATTCAGTTAACACCCGACGCAGCGAAATGACGGTCGATTCTATATTTGAAGGAGTTGATGGTATTCGCATTTACTACTTCTGAGGGAAGATTGTTCCAGTGGCGGATGACTCGGTTTGAAAAGAAACTCCTTCCAATGTCTGTGTTACATCGACTCGACTGAATGGGTAAACCGTTATTTCTAGTTCTTGAGTTGGTTTGCAGTTCAAAGAATTTGGAGTAATTGACGTTATTGAACTTTTCAGGTACTTGAAGACTTGAATCATATCCCCTCGTAGGCGTCTTTTCTCCAATGTAAAGAGATTGAGTCGCTTGAGTCGTTCCTTGTACGGTTAAGCCCTTAAGGTTGGAATCATCTTTGTGGCGCGTCGTTGAATCCTTACCAGTAAAGCAATGTCCTTTTTGTAATTGGGAGACCAGAACTGTACTGCATACTCGAGGTGCGGTCTTGCCATAGAATTATACAAGGATAGCATCACGTCTGGTGTTTTACACTCGAAGTTCCTCGCTATGAACCCGAGCATAGTGTTGGCTTTGTTGTATGCTTTTTTACAGTGATTCGCGTGTTTCAGGTCACTGCTGATAGTGAGTCCAAGATCCTTTTCCTTCTGCATCGCCTGCAGAGGTTTCCTATTCATGATGTATGTATGGTTACTATTTTGGGACCCAATGTGCAAGACTTTGCATTTGTCAATATTAAAATACATTTGCCATTTTTCCGACCATTCGAGAATGTGATTGAGGTCTTTCTGAATGATTTCGCAGTCGGTCTTTGTGAGGGCCTTTCCACCCACCTTGGTGTCATCAGCAAATTTGGAAATTGTGGATTTCAGTCCTGATTCTAGGTCATTGATATATATATGATAAAGAGGATGGGTCCCAGGAGGAGGAGGAGAAGGAGGAGGAGGAGAAGGAGGAGGAGGTGGAGGAGGAGGAGGAGGAGGAGGAGGAGAAGGAGAAGGAGGACGAGGAGGAGGAGAAGGAGGAGAAGGAGGAGGAGGAGGAGGAGGAGAAGGAGGAGGAGGAGGAAGGAGCAAACAATGACTCCCCCGATTTCACCTGCGCTTATTACGAGACAAGAGAGCGACCGTCCCAGCGCCTTGAGTGTCCTTGGCGGGGTCGGAAGAAGAGGGGTCGGAAGAGGAGGAAGAAGAGGAGAATGAGGAGGAGGATGTACGTAAATAAATATAAGATAGAAAATAAGAGGATAGGAGATAATATGAGAAGATAGTAAATAGAGAGAGAAGTAAGAGTCTGAAGCTGGTAAAAAAGAAAATGGGATTGGTAAAGAAAATGAAGCTCTAGATAATGCGTAAGAATCTGAAGCTGGTAAAGAAGAAAATGGGATTGATAAAGAAAATGGAAGCTTTAATTTATATAGCCTGTGTACCAACGAATGAGACTGAACCGCTTGTTAGCTCCAAAAGGTACAAAAAGGAGTAAGATGAAGAAAAGGGGAATCTAAGGGAAAGAAAAAGAACTAGAGAGCATTTATAAGAGGCTGGAGGAAAAATAAGGAGGAGAAAAGTGAGGATGCAAGTATGTGAACGTACCGAAGCGAGATGGAAGAAGGACGAGAAAGTCATATAAAAAGACAGAGGACTATGAAGAGGAAGAAAAGGAATTACGAAGCGCTGAAACAAGGCAAATAACACAGTAAGGCAAACAAAACGAAGATGTGAGGCTGTGTATGTATCGACGCAAGATGGAAATAGAGCGACAAAGAAATAGAAGAGACAGAGTAATTTGAAGAGGAGGAAGAAAAAGGAATCACCAAGCGCTGAAACAAGGCAAATAACACAGTAAGGCAAACAAAACGAAGATGTGAGGCTGTGTATGTATCGACGCAAGATGGAAATAGAGCGACAAAGAAATAGAAGAGACAGAGTAATTTGAAGAGGAGGAAGAAAAAGGAATTACCAAGCGCTGAAACAAGGAAATAACACAATAAGACAAAGAAATAGAGGATGCAAGGCTGTGTGTACCGACGCAAGATGGAAACAGGACGAGAAAGATATAGAAGAGACAGAGGAATTTGAAGAGGAGGAAGAAAACGAAATTACCAAGCGCTAAAACTCAATAGATATCACAACAAGACAGAGAAAATGAAGATGCAAGGTTGTGCATACGTCACACTGAACAGCCAGCAAGGTTAAAACAGGACGAGAAAGAAATAGAGGAGACAGAGGAATTTGAAGAGGAGGAAGAAAAAGGAATTACCAAACGCTGAAATAAGGCAAATATCACAATAAGACAAAGAAATAGAGGATGCAAGGTTGTGTGTACCTACGCAAGATGGAAATAGAACGAGAAAGAAATAGAGGAGACAGAGGAATTTGAAGAGGAGGAAGAAAAAGGAAGTAAAATGAGCTATAACCCGACAAACATAAAAAATCAAATAAGACAAAGAAATAGAGGATGCAAGGTTGTGTGTACCTACGCAAGATGGAAATAGAACGAGAAAGAAATAGAGGAGACAGAGGAATTTGAAGAGGAGGAAGAAAAAGGAATTACCAAGCACTGAAACAAGACAAATATCACAATAAGACAAAGAAAAAGAGGATGCAAGGTTGTGTGTACCTACGCAAGATGGAAATAGAACGAGGTTAATCTTGTCACCGGAGACAGAGGAATTTGAAGAGGATAGAAACGACTTACCAAACGCTGAAACAAGGCAAATAACACAATAAGACAAAGAAATAGAGGATGCAAGGTGTGCGTGCAATGTATGTGAAATAGAATGGCGAGTCTAAATATAGAAGAGACAGAGGAATTTGAAGAGGAGGAAGAAAACGAAATTACCAAGCGCTAAAACTCAATAGATATCACAACAAGACAGAGAAAATGAAGATGCAAGGTTGTGCATACGTCACACTGAACAGCCTGCAAGGTTAAAACAAGACTGGTAAGTGAAGAAAGAAGAAACTGAAGTACGTGTGGTCTACTAAATGATGCACAAGACAATGGACTGGATGTGTAATGGCTGCAAGATGAAGATAAGAATAGACGAAAGAACACCTGGTAATCGTGGGAGAAGGGAGACTGAAGTACGCTTGGTCTACTAAATGATGTACAAAATGGACTGGATGTGTAATGGCTGGATCGGGGGCTAAGTATAGACGAAAGAACGCCTGGTACTCGTCGGGAGAAGCAGACTGAAGTACGCTTGGTAACGACTAAATGACCGTGGCAGCCTACAAAATGGACTGGATGTAATGGCTGGATGGGGCTAAATATAGACGAGGAGCACCTGGTAATTGTGGGGAAGGTGGAGTGAAGTACGCTTGCTCTACTAACCAACCTCTTGCGTGAGTCTACAAAAGGAATATGGGTGGTTGGGGCTAAATGTGTGCAAAGGAACAGCTGGTAATTGTGGAGAAAGAGAAACTGAAGTACGCTTGGTCTACTAAATGATGCACAAAATGGACTGGATGTGTAATGGCTGGATCGGGGGCTAAGTATAGACGAAAGAACACCTGGTAATCGTGGGGTGGGAGAAGGGAGACTGAAGTACGCTTGGTCTACTAAATGATGCACAAAATGGACTGGATGTGTGATGGCTGGATGGGGGGCTAAGTATAGACGAAAGAACGCCTGGTAATCGTGGGAGAAGGGAGACTGAAGTACGCTTGGTCTACTAAATGATGTACAAAATGGACATGGATGTGTAATGGCTGGTTGGGGGGCTTAATATAGAACACCTCATTTCCTTTCGTAGTTATGGGAAAGGGAGACTGAAGTACGCTTGACCCATTCATTCATCATTTTTTTCTACATTCCGTCTATGGACGTTGGGTTTCTTGGTGGGGCTTGGTGGTCTGCACCCAGTCCGTTGTGGCGCAGGCAAGTGCTTACAGTGGCGCCATCTTGCTTGGCTCATGCTGCCTCCCGGAGCTCATCTTTGATCCTCCTTTTATAGAGAGAATTTAGAGTCCGGGTTGATAAGTTGTCTTCAGGGCAGCATGTGGGTAGTCTTCTGAAAAATCCCTTCTTGTGGCGGGGGTGGGGGGCAGTTACAGCCTCCCTCGTGGACATACAAAACAAATAAGGACGCGTGACAGATGGTTTGGGGTCATAAATATAAGCGAATGAACACCACCTCTCCGCCGGTAATTGTGGGGGACGGGCAAGACTCGGGTACGCTTCGTCTAATGAGTGGATGCACAAGATGAATATGAATGTGTAAGAACAGGAGGTCGCCCAAATATAGACCGCGGTAAACATTTCCTCCCTTCTTCGAGCGGTAATGGAGGAGGAGGAAAGGGGGAAATATAAGTTCGCTGGAGAAAGAATAACAAGATAACGAAATATGTGAACTGATAACTGCTGGGCTTTGTGTTCGCGGGCTTTTTTTTTTCTTTTTGAGTTGCTTCCTTTACGGCAAAAAAACAGAAGACAACTAAACAAATATTACGACGAAAACAAACAAAGAAACAAACAGCCAAGCAAATAAAAGTGTAATCAAACGACACACACACACACACACACACACACACACACACACACACACACACACACACACACACACACACACACACACAAAGGAATAAAAAAACATTGTACAGAAGTAAACACCGAGACTCCATACAAACAAAATAGACAAACAGCAAAAGAAAGTGTAATCCAGTACCACACAAAACAAAAACGCATCATCAAATTATAAGTAAGC
>NC_066526.1:780000-800000 GCF_024679095.1 Eriocheir sinensis | reverse complement strand
ATAGATAGATAGATAGATAGACAGATAGGTACACTGATAGGTAAGTTGGACTAAATGAGAGAGAGAGAGAGAGAGAGAGAGAGAGAGAGAGAGAGAGAGAGAGAGAGAGAGAGAGAGAGAGAGAGAGAGAGAGAGAGAGAGAGAGAGAGAGAGAGAGAGAGAGAGAGAGATATATATAGACAGAAACAAAGAAACCGCGAAACAAACCAGGTGAAGGGAAGATAATTTTTTTTATGGATCAGCAGCAAACATGAAAGCGTGATATAGAATAGGAAGGAAGGAAGAGGAGGAGGAGGAAGGTGAGGGCTGAGAGAGAGGAAAATGGCTGACCTCTCTCACTTCCCTTGCTTAAAGACAGACAGACAGACAGACAGACAGACAGAGAGCGAAAGAGAGACCGACAAACAGAGAGAGAGAGAGAGAGAGAGAGAGAGAGAGAGAGAGAGAGAGAGAGAGAGAGAGAGAGAGAGAGAGAGAGAGAGAGAGAGAGAATGTGAAAGAAAAGGTAAACTGTTAAACTAACTAACTAACTAACTCACTGACTAATTGGCTGACTGACTGACTGACTGATTGGCTGACTAACTGACTAACTCATTCACAAATTCTCTCTCTCTCTCTCTCTCTTACACCCCTGCACAATACATCCTTTGCATGGCTCGTAAATTCTGGCCTTCCTGTCTTGATTATTTTCCTCGCTCGCTTTGCTCACTTCACTTTTCACCTTTTTTTAACAGATTTTTTTTTTCATTTATATTGATTTTTTTTCTATTCTCTATTACTGTTTTATTTCTTTTGGTATATTGTTGACTTGGTTTATTTTTCAGTGTCGATTTACTTAACTTTTCACCTTTTTTTTTAACACTTTTTTTCTCTTATTTATTTTTCTTTTTTTTCTATTCTCTATTACTGTTTTATTTCTTTTGGTATATTGTTGACTTGGTTTGTTTTTCAGTGTCGATTTACTTCACTTTTCACCTTTTTTTTAACACTTTTTTTCTCTTATTTTTTTTTCTTTTTTTTTTCTATTCTCTATTACTGTTTTATTTCTTTTGGTATATTGTTGACTTGGTTTGTTTTTCAGTGTCGATTTACTTCACTTTTCACCTTTTTTTACACTCTATTTTTTTCTTTTATATTTGTTTTCTGTTTTCATTTTTCCTGTTTCTCTTTTTATTTCTGTTCCTATTGTATTCAACTTCTTTGATTTACGTATGTTTATTTATCCCAGTCTTTACCTTCCACTCTTTTCACTGTCTAATATTTCCCTTTTTTTATTTCTCTATTCTATCTTACGTGTCTCTTTCCATTTATACCGCTATTCTCCTTATATTTTGTTTCTTTTGTACGTTACTAATTTATATTCACTTCACTTAGTCTACTTCACTTTTCACTTTTTCAACACTGTCTATTTCTCTTTTTTGTTTATCTTTTTTATTTCTATTTCGGTTCTATTTGTTTATTTTCTCTTTTTTATTTCTCTTTTTATTTATATTCCGCTTCTATTTGTCTATTTCCTCTTTTTTATTTATCTTTTTATTTATATTCCGGTTCCATTTGTCTACTGTCTCTTTTTTATTTCTCTTTTTATTTCTATTCAGCTTCTATTTGTCTATTTTCTCTTTTGCACGCACTTCTCTTTTTATTTCTAGTCCGCTTCTATTTGTCTATTTTCTCTTTTTTATTTCTCTTTTTATTTCTATTCCGCTTCTATTTGTCTATTTTCTCTTTTTTACTTATCTTTTTATTTCTATTCCGGTTCCATTTGCCTATTTTCTCTTTTTTATTTCTCTTCTTATTTCTATTCCGCTTCTATTTCTGTTACTATTTTATATATATTTTCTTTTTTTCTTTGGTATATTATTAGTTCACGTTTTTTTTTTACAGTAGAGGAAACAGTTCAAGGGAAAAAAAAAAAAAAAAAAAAAAAAGCCCGCTACTCACTGCTCCTACAAAAGGTCAAGAGGAGTGGCCGAAAGATAGGTCAATTTCGGGAGGAGAAGTGAGAGTTTATTTCACGACTAATTCTCTTTTCTCTTTTTATTCATGTTGGTTATCTTCCTTTTTATTTATTTCGTTAAGTTTCTGAATTCTTTGGTATATTATTAGTTTATTTAATACCTACTTCACTTTTCAATTTAATAAGTCTATTTTTTTTTCTCTATTTTTTTTTTTTTCGTTAGGTTACGTTCGAATTCCTTGGTGTATTATTGATTTATGATAATTTCACACCTACTTTACCTTTCACTTTTTTTTAACACACTGCATATTTATCTCTTTTTTTTATTTGGACTTTCTGAGTTTCCGAATTCTTTAGTGTATTTTGTTTTATATATATATATATATATATATATATATATATATATATATATATATATATATATATATATATATATATATATATATATATATATATATATATATATATATATATATATATATATATATATATATATATATATATATATATATATATATATATATATATATATATATATATATATATATATATATATATATATATATATATATTCATTTTTTATTGTTCTTTTATTATTTTTTTTTAGTCGTGAATTCTAATAACTGTGTATCTAGATATTTTTTATCACCTGTAATATTTCTGTTTTCTATATCATTAAGTAGTAAATGATATGTAATCTTTAACTGCCTAATACGTGATTCACATTGCCTGTCTCCATATGTTGAAATATTAAATAATTTTCAGTGTTTTCAAGAGCAATGAGATCGGTAAGGTTATCAGCCACACAACGATATAAAAAGTACGTTAAAACCTTCCTTAACTGACTAAAACGTGATTCAAACTGCCTGTCTATATACGTTGATATCAAAACCATTCTTCAGTGTTCCCATCATCAATAAGCTCAGTTACGTTATCAGCCACACAACGATATAAAAAGTACGTTAAAACCTTCCTTAACTGACTAAAACGTTATTCAAATTGCCTGTCTATATACGTTGATATCAAAACCATTCCTCAGTGTTTCCATCAGCAATAAGATCAGTTACGTTATCAGCCACACAGCGACATAAAAAAGGACGTTAAAACCTTCCTTAACTGACTATAAAGTGATTCAAACTGCCTGTCTATAACGGATGATATCAAAACCATTCTTCAGTGTTTCCGTCAGCAATAAGATCAGTTACGTTATCAGCCACACAACGATATAAAAAGTACGTTAAAACCATCCTTATGACTGTGCTCCTTGCTATAAAAACTCTTCTTCAGCGTTTTTAAGAGCAATGAGATCGGTAACGTTATCAGTCACACAATGATAGAGGAGCTACGTTGAAATCATCCTTATGTCTGTGCTTCAGGCGATGGTTACGTGAAGGTCTGGGAGATCATAAATGGAGAACGGTCAAGAGCTGCAACATTACACGAAGGAAAACGAAACTGGAGGGAAAATAGCTAATAAATTGATATTGATATACTTGAAATTGATATACTAGTCAACAACCATAGAGTAGGTCGATGAATAAATGTATCACGCTTGTGAGAAAAATAAACATACAAAGAACTGCATCACTAATTAAGCTAAAAAATAGATAAATAAATAAATGAATAAACGATAATGCATAAAGTAGCGAACATATGAAAAAGATAAACTAATAAAATAATGAACAAGCTTTAAAAATACAGGTGAATAAATGTATAGAGACCAACGTTGCCAGATTGTCGTACTCAGCCTCTTATAATTACCAACTTCCGACCCCAAAACTGTCTCCTGGGCCCCAATAACTAGATTCATTTATAGTTATCGTTAAAATAGTTAATTTCAGATTTTTCTTGGCAATAGTTAAGCGTCAAAAACCGGTAAACAGTATGCTCTGGATAGGACAATCTGGCACCGGTGATACAGACATTCACTTAACACTGTTTCAGACGATAAAGAAAGAATAATACTGATTGTGAATAAATGAGAAAAAAGAATGGAAATAAATCAGCGTGAAATTTTTTTCTATATTTTATTTCTGTTTTTTGCCCTTCAGCTGATTCCTTTATCGTAAAAAAAAGAAAAGGTAGTCAAGTTTATGGTTACGATGGAAGAAAGTATGAAAAAAATGTCTTAGTGAATGTATAATGAAAAGCATATCTACTCTCTCTCTCTCTTTCAATGCATTAATCCTTGGTTCACTGAAGCGGCTCACGATTAACCTAAACACACACACACACACACACACACACACACACACGCACACACACACACACACACACACGCACACACACACACACCTTTCCCTCTCCCCGAACTCCCTTTCCTCTCCCTCCGCCATTCCTTCCCAGCGCAATTTCTCCCCCTGGCCTTGACCTCCACGGGCTTAAACAGACGAGGGTCGGCCTGCGTGCTGTATATAAGCCCGCAGGAGGCGAACACCAGCAGACAGACGCATCACCTCCATCCCTTCTCCACCACCTCCCGCAGAAGCTCACTGATCACCTCAACTCGACACAGAAGCACCGATATTTCCACCTGTTCATCTGTCTGTCTCTCTGTACCTCTGTTTCCCCCCCCTCC
This sequence comes from Eriocheir sinensis, assembly GCF_024679095.1. NCBI lineage: Eukaryota > Metazoa > Arthropoda > Malacostraca > Decapoda > Varunidae > Eriocheir > Eriocheir sinensis. The sequence goes on along the minus strand of NC_066526.1, from coordinate 795,465 downwards.
TCCTCCTCTTCCTTTCCTCCTCACCCTCCCCCTTCACCTGGTTGAGGGGCACCTGTAGCAGCCATGAGAGTAGCTACCTGTCTCCTCCTCTCAGGTAAGATGATTGATTGTATTGTTTTTTGTACCTGTTTTGGTAGCGTTCACTTTCTTTCTGTCTTACCAGGTGGAAAATGAATTAACTATAAGATTGGCTCATGAGTATCGTTAAGTTTTCACGTTAGGTGCTTTTCTGGTATGGCGATTGGTTAAGGTTTGAGAGTAAATTAAGCAGGAGTAAAAGAAAGTAAGAGTAAAGTAAGCGTAAAGTAAGCAAGAGTTTAAGGTTTGTGAGTAAAGTATGCATGAGTAAAAGAAAGTAAGAGTAAAGTAAGCGTAAAGTAAGCAAGAGTTTAAGGTTTGTGAGTAAAGTATACATGAGTAAAAGAAAGTAAGAGTAAAGTAAGCGTAAAGTAAGCAAGAGTTTAAGGTTTGTGAGTAAAGTAAGCAAGAGTATAAGGAAGTAAAGGTAAAGTAGGAGTAAAGTAAGCAAGAGTAAAGTAAGCGTAAAGTAAGCAAGTAGGAGTAAAGTAAACGCGTGAGAGTAAAGTAAGCGTAAAGTAAGCAAGTAAGAGTAAAAGAAAGAGTAAAAAAAGTCAAAAAGTAAAAGCAGTTAAAAAAAAGCGAATAGTAGCATGAACAATATAACAAGGTCGGATCATTTCTTTTGCAGTCAACCTCCGTTCATTTCATGGGAGCATCATTTTTTGTGGATGTTTATAATTTATTCAGTTCTTGATTTGCTTGTTTCCTCTACCGTAAAAAAGAGTATAAGCCTTTTTATGTATGTTTAATGTATTGCTCGTGTTATACTTACGGCGCAAGATATATATAAGTTAAAAGTCACTCATTCTAGTTGCACACACACACATACACACACACACACACACACACACACACACACACAGAGACAAACACAAACACACGCACATGATTATACAACATAAAAAAAAAATAATGACAACCAAATTACCTACATGAACTTGACAGCTAAACCCTGAATCTCTCTCTCTCTCTCTCTCTCTCTCTCTCTCTCTCTCTCTCTCTCTCTCTCTCTCCACAGTCCTCGTTGGGGTCGCCTTCGCTGCGAGGCTCAACGGACACAGCCATGGCAACGGCAACGGAAATGGTAATGGAAACGGCAACGGAAATGGCTACAGTTACGGCGTTAATGGGAATGGGAACGGTGTGAACGGGAACGGAAATGGCTACACCAATGGAAATGGTGTGAACGGAAATGGTAACGGCGTGAACGGTAACGGAAATGGCTACACCAATGGGAACGGTGTGAACGGAAATGGAGTCAACGGCAACGGCTTTAACGGAAACGGCAACGGCAACGGCGTTAATGGAAATGGCAACGGTTACAGGAATGGCAACGGCAACGGAGTTAACGGAAATGGTGGAACAAACGGATTAACACGATATGGACTTCCCAACGGCAACGGTAACGGCAACGGCGTGACCAACGGTAACGGCTACAGGAACGGCAACGGAAACGGAAATGGCGTGACCAACGGCAACGGTTACAGGAACGGCAACGGAAACGGAAATGGCGTGACCAACGGCAACGGTAACGGAGTTAACGGAAATGGTGGAACAAACGGATTAACACGATATGGACTTCCTAATGGTAATGGTAACGGCAACGGTAACGGCAACGGCGTGACCAACGGCAACGGTTACAGGAACGGCAACGGTAACGGCAATGGCGTGACCAACGGTAACGGTTACAGGAACGGCAACGGTAATGGCAACGGTGTGACCAACGGTAACGGTTACAGGAACGGCAACGGTAATGGCAACGGTGTGACCAACGGTAACGGTTACAGGAACGGCAACGGAAACGGCAACGGTGTGACTAACGGTAACGGTTACAGGAACGGCAACGGAGTTAACGGAAATGGTAGAACAAACGGATTAACAAGATATGGACTTCCCAACGGCAATGGTGCCAACGGCAACGGTAACGGTGTCAACGGAAACGGCTACAGGAACGGCAACGGTAACGGAGTGAACGGCAACGGCTACAGAAACGGCAACGGTAACGGTGTCAACGGCAATGGCAACGGCAACGGCAACGGTGTCAACGGCAATGGCAACGGCTACAGAAACGGCAACGGTAACGGTGTCAACGGCAACGGCAACGGCTACAGAAACGGCAACGGTAACGGTGTCAACGGCAACGGCAACGGCTACAGAAACGGCAACGGTAACGGTGTCAACGGCAACGGCTACAGAAACGGCAACGGTAACGGTGTCAACGGTAACGGCAACGGCTACAGAAACGGCAACGGTAACGGTGTCAACGGCAACGGCAACGGCTACAGAAACGGCAACGGTAACGGTGTCAACGGTAACGGTGTCAACGGTAACGGCAACGGCTACAGAAACGGCAACGGTAACGGTGTCAACGGCAACGGTGTCAATGGTAACGGAAACGGTTACAGGAACGGCAACGGTAACGGTGTCAACGGTAACGGTGTCAACGGCAACGGCAACGGCTACAGAAACGGCAACGGTAACGGTGTCAACGGCAACGGTGTCAATGGTAACGGAAACGGTTACAGGAACGGCAATGGCAGAACAAATGGATTGACAAGATATGGACTTCCCAACGGAAACGGGAACGGAAACGGGAACGGTTATTCCAACGGCCGCGTCAATGGTAACGGATACTCAAATGGACGTGTCAACGGTAATGGCAACGGCAATGGTGTAAACGGCAACGGTTATTCCAACGGGCGTGTCAACGGCAATGGGAACGGAGCCAATGGCAACGGTTACACCAACGGTAACGGCGTCAACGGTAACGGTAACGGCAACGGCGTCAACGGTAACGGTAACGGTTACACCAACGGCAACGGTGTCAACGGTAACGGTGTCAACGGTAATGGTTACACCAACGGTGTCAATGGCAACGGAAACGGCATCAACGGTAATGGCAACGGTTACACCAACGGCAATGGTATCAACGGTAATGGCAACGGTGTCAACGGTAATGGCAATGGTGTCAACGGTAACGGCAACGGTTACACCAACGGAAACGGTAATGGAGTGAACGGCAACGGTGTCAATGGCAATGGTAACGGGAACGGCTACTCGTACAACGCGCCCACCGTGCCCGCCAACCTCTACCGGACCCCGCGAGGTTAATGCCCTCCCCCCCCCACCTTCTACGACCCTCTGGTGCTGACCCCTGTGAGGAGAACGACCCTCGCCCCCCCACCCCCCCTCCACCCCCGCTCATCCTACGCCCCTTCCTCCTCTATCCCTCCACCACACGACCCTTGTACAGACAACATTAATAATAACGGTAACAACAACAGGCGTCAAGGAAAGCAATGCAGTGTTTTCGTGAACGAAAAAAAAAAATAACGAAACGAACGAACAAATGACAATATATAACCAAAAAAAAAATGGAAATGAAAAAAAGAAAAAAATGTTGGTACACAGATTAACTAAACGTATTAAAAAAACTATAAAAAAAGGCTAAGAAACAGAAGGGCACCGAAATGAGTTTGTACTGAACCCTGCTTAGCTTTCCTTCACAACCTAACCTTCATTTAAAAGACTAATATCTCTTCTTTCCCCTTAAAACACTATATGCAAGGTATTTATCCATATCAACAATAGCAACCCTTCTAAAAATACTCCTTCCAGCAATCTCCATTCATTAATTTCTATCCTAAGTCCAAGAAATAGTGTTCAAGAAAGGTTAAAACACCTACGCCTGCTCCATGACCACCTGTACGTGATTAGTGCCAGGTGAACTTCTCGGCCCAAGGTGCGGCTGGGCGGCAAGGGTCACGTTCTCCTCAGCCCACATCGCTCTGTCTCTTCAGCATCGCTTGTAGCTACTTAATTTATTGCTTGATGTCTCCCCCTCGAGTTTGTCCCCACAACGAATTGCTGACGAAAATGTAATAAAAAGTAAACTGTCCACAACCCTTTACTTATATCCTCTGGTGTGTTTATTTTTTTTTACATTACTAAATCTAGAGCTTTTCTTGGGTATTTTCCGATTAAGGAAAGTATGGTGAGCAATCTGTCCAATTCCTATATTTATCCATTGGTGTTTTTTTCTTTATTTCTGCTGAACCTTGAGCTTTGCCTTGGGTATTTTCCAGTTAAAGAAAGCATGGTGAGTAATCTGTCCAGTTCCTTTACTTATCCACTGGAGTTTTCTTTTTTTATTTCTACTGAACCTTAAACTTTGCCTTGGTTGTTTTCCGATTAAAGGAAGTATGGTGAGTAATCTATCAAATTCCTTTACTTATCCATTGGTGTTATTTTCTTTATTCTACTGAGCCTTGAACTTTGCCTTGGTTGTTTTCCGATTAAAGGAAGTATGGTGAGTAATCTATCAAATTCCTTTACTTATCCATTGGCGTTTTTTTTTATATTTCTACTGAACCTTGAACTTATTCTTTGGAATTTTCCTGTTAAAGGAAATCTGGTGACTACCTCCTATCTTAAAACCGACCCTCCCCTCAGCTACACTACTACTTATTTCACAATTTGTATGATGAACAATATTCATGGAGCTTAGACATGCCTACACTACATATACATTCACGCTATATACGTTTTATGCACAGTTGAAAGACGGGGGATAATACTAAAAGAAAAGGAAAACATAAAAAAAACTTCTGACCTGATTTTATTATTTTATTGCACCGAGAAAGCGTTACATAGAAAAAAATAACAATAGGAACCTTTTACCAACTTTATCCACAGACTAAAGCAAAAAAACAAGAAAAAAACAAATGAGAGAGAGAGAGAGAGAGAGAGAGAGAGAGAGAGAGAGAGAGAGAGAGAGAGAGAGAGAGAGAGAGAGAGAGAGAGAGAGAGAGAGAGAGAGAGACCTATGGCACTATTTTAACCCAGGTAATACTGCTGTCCGTCGCTGGTTTGTTCCCGTTGAAAGGATAAAGATTGGGTTCGAATCCTTTTGGTCGAGATGGAAGCGAGTGGCGTTTTCTCGGGGGCGACTGGGAACCCTCTTGGGGATTAGGAAGAGGAACACCGTATTGGGGATTAGGTAAAGGATTACTTTTGGAGGGGTTAGGTGAAGAATTAGCGTCTTGGGGACTAGGTGGAGGAGGATTAGGATTTGAGGGAGTAGGTGAAAGAGGAACACCGTATAGGGGACTAGGTGAAGGATTTGTGTTTGAGGGATTAGGTGGAGGGGGATTACTATTGGAAGGATTAGGGTCTTGGGGATTAGGTGGAGGACTAGGGTCTTGGGGATTAGGTGGAGGAGGATTAGGGTCTTGGGGAGTAGGTGCAGGAGGATTAGCGTCTTGGGGATTAGGTGGAGGAGGATTAGGGTCTTGAGGATTAGGTGGAGGAGGATTAGGGTCTTGGGGATAAGGTGGAGGGGAATCAGGGTCTTGGGGATTTGGTGGAGGAGGATTAGGGTCTTGGGGATTAGGTGGAGGAGGATTGGGGTCTTGGGGAGTAGATGCAGGAGGATTAGGGTCTTGGGGAGTAGGTGGAGGAGGATTAGGGTCTTGGGGAGTAGATGCTGGAGGATTAGGGTCTTGGGGAGTAGGTGGAGGAGGATTGGGGTCTTGGGGAGCAGGTGCAGGAGGATTAGCGTCTTGGGGATTAGGTGGAGGAGGGTTAGGGTCTTGGGGATCAGGTGGAAGAGGATTAGCATCTTGGGGATTAGGTGGAGGAGGATTAGTATCTTGGGGATTAGGTGGAAGAGGATTAGCGTCTTGGGGAGTAGGTGCAGGAGGATTAGGGTCTTGGGGATTAGGTGGAAAATTTATAGGATTAGGATCTTTGGGATTGGGTTGAGGAGAATAATAGTCTTGGGGATTAATTGGAGAAGAATTAGGGTCTTGGGGATTAGGTGGAGGAGGATTAGGGTCTTGGGAAGTAGGTGGAGGAGGATTAGGGTCTTGGGGAGTAGGTGGAGGAGGATTAGGGTCTTGGGGAGTAGGTGGAGGAGGATTGGGGTCTTGGGGATTAGGTGGAGGAGGATTGGGGTCTTGGGGATTAGGTGGAGGAGGATTGGGGTCTTGGGGAGTAGGTGGAGGAGGATTAGGGTCTTGGGGATTAGGTGGAGGAGGATTGGGGTCTTGGGGATTAGGTGAAGGAGCATCAGGGTCTTGGGGAGTAGGTGAAGAGGAATCTGGGTCTTGGGGATTAGGTGGAGGGGGATTAGGGTCTTGAGGAGTAGGTGGAGGAGGATTAGGGTCTTGAGGAGTAGGTGGAGGAGGATTAGGGTCTTGGGGAGTAGGTGAAGGAGGATTAGGGTCTTGGGAAGTAGGTGGAGGAGGATTAGGATCTTGGGGAGTAGGTGGAGAAGGATTAGGGTCTTGGGGAGTAGGTGGAGGAGGATTAGGATCTTGGGGAGTAGGCGAGGGAGGATTTGGGTCTAGGGAAGTAGGTGGAGGAGGATTAGGATCTTGGGGAGTAGGTGGAGAAGGATTAGGGTCTTGGGGAGTAGGTGGCAGAGGATTAGCGTCTTGGGGATTAGGTGGAGGAGGATTAGCGTCTTGGGGATTAGGTGGAGAAGTGTTTGGGTCTTGGGGGTTAGGTGGAGGAGGATTAGGGTCTCGGGGATTAAGTGGAAAATTTATTGGATTAGGATCTTGGGGATTGGGTTGAGGAGAATAATAGTCTAGGGGATTAGATGGAGAAGAAGTAGGGTCTTGGGGATTAGGTGGAGGGGAATTAGGGTCTTGGGGAGTAGGTGGAGGAGGATTAGGGTCTTGGGGAGTAGGTGGAGGAGGATTAGGGTCTTGAGGAGTAGGTGGAGGAGGATTAGGGTCTTGGGGAATAGGTGGAGGGGAATTAGGGTCTTGGGGAGTAGGTGGAGGAGGATTAGGGTTTTGGGGATTAGGTGGAAGAGGATTAGGATCTTGGGGATTGGGTTGTGGAGAATAATAGTCTTGAGGATTAGATGGAGAAGGATTAGGGTCTTGGGGATTAGGTGGAGGAGGATTAGGGTCTTGGGGAGTAGGTGGAGGAGGATTAGGGTCTTGGGGAGTAGGTGGAGGAGGATTTGGGTCTTGAGGATTAGGTGGAGGAGGATTAGGGTCTTGGGGATTTGGTGGAGGAGGATTAGGGTCTTGGGAAGTAGGTGGAGGAGGATTAGGGTCTTGGGGAGTAGGTGGAGGAGACTTAGGGTCTTGGGGAGTAGGTGGAGGAGGATTAGGGTCTTGGGGATTAGGTGGAGGAGGATTGGGGTCTTGGGGATTAGGTGGAGGAGGATTAGGGTCTTGGGGAGTAGGTGGAGGAGGATTAGGGTCTTGGGGATTAGGTGGAGGAGGATTGGGGTCTTGGGGATTAGGTGGAGGAGGATTAGGGTCTTGGGGATCAGGTGAAGAGGAATCAGGGTCTTGGGGATTAGGGTCTTGGGGAATAGGTGGAGGAGGATTAGGGTCTTGGGGAGTAGGTGGAGGAGGATATGGGTCTTGGGAATTAGGTGGAGGGGGATTAGGGTCTTGGGGACTAGGTGGAGGGGGATTAGGTTCTTGAAAATTAGGTGAAGGGGAATTAAGGTCTTGGGGATTAGGTGGAGGAGGATTTGGGTCTTGGAAATTAGGTAGAGGAGGATTAGGGTTTTGTGGATTAGATGGAAAGTTTATAGGATTAGGATCTTGGGGATTAGGTGTAGGCGAATAATAGTCTTGGGGATTAGCTGGAGAAGGATTAGGGTCTTGAGTATTAGGTGGAGGAGGATCAGGTTTTGAGGGAGCATTGGGGTTGGCAGGGGAAGAAGGGATGGAGGGGATTGGGGTGTGGGGAAGGAGGGGCATTAGGGGTGGCAGGGAAGGAGATACAGCATTGGGGTTGGCAGGGGAAGAAGGAGCATTAGGGTCAGCAGGGGAAGGAGGGGTGGAGGGGCATAAGGGCAGGCAGGGAAGGAGGGGGAGCATTAGGGTCGGCAGGGGAAGGAGGGGTGGAGGGACATAAGGGCAGCAGGGGAAGGAGGGGAGCATTTGGGTCGGCAGGAGAAGGAGGGGGTGGAGGGACATAAGGGGCGGCAGGGGAAGGAGGGGAGCATTAGGGTGGAGGGACATAAGGGGCAGGGGAAGGAGGGTGGAGGGACATAAGGGCAGCAGGGGAAGGAGGGGGAGCATTAGGGTCGGCAGGGGAAGGAGGGGGAGCATTAGGGTCGGCAGGGGAAGGAGGGGGAGCTTTAGGGTCGGCAGGGGAAGAAAGGGGAGCATTAGGGTCGGCAGGGGAAGGAGGGGGTGGAGGGGCATAAGGGGTGGCAAGGGAAGGAGGGGGACCATTAGGGTTGGCTGGGGAAAGAGTGGGGATATTGGGGGTGGCAGGGGAAAGAGTGGGGACATTGGGGGTGGCAGGGGAAAGAGTGGGAACATTGGGACTGGCAGGGGAAAGAGTGGGAACATTGGGGCTGGCAGGGGAAAGAGTGGGAACATTGGGGCTGGCAGAGGAAGGTGGGGGAGCAATGGAGTTGGCAGGGGAAGGAGGGGGTGAAGGGGCATTGGGGTTACCAGGGGAAGGAGGGGGTGGAGGGGCATTAGGGGTGTCAGGGTAGGGTGGAGGTGCACTTGGGTCGACAGGGGAAGATGGAGGGGCATTGGGGTTGGTCGGTAAAGGTGGAGGGGCATTGGGGCTGGCAGGGGAGGGTGGGGGTGCACTGGGGTTGGCAGGGGAGGATGGAGAAGCCTCAGGGCTGGCCGGGTAGGGTTGGGGAGCGCTGGGGTCGGCCACGGAGTCAGGCCTGGCGCCGCGCGGCGGGTCTCCCCGTCGTGGGGGCACGGAGGGGGGACGAAGTGGAGTGGCAGGACGCTGCCCGTCGGGGGCGTGGGGGCGGGACGCAGGCCACTCGTCCGTGGAGAAGCTGGTGGAGACGATGCGCGTCGTTGAGTCCGGGCCGAAGCTCACCACCACGGTGGAGTCCTGGTTCCCGAGGGAGGGCTGGAAAGACAGCCCTAGGACGTCCCGGTGAACTGGCTCCGGCAGGAAGTTCAATGGGTCAAAGGAATTGAATGGTCCAAATGGCGAGCCAGCGAGGCCTCCGAAGGGCGAAGGCTGTGGCTGAGGCTGAGGCTGCTGCCGGCGGGGACACTCGCATCTGCAGCAGCGGTCCTCGGGGCTGAGGAAGAGGCAGCGGTTGAGGCAGCGACGGACGCCGGGACACAGGAAGGCGTCACCGCCACACAGGCACCTGCGGCAGCCCAGCATGGTGAGCGCCGTGACGCAGCCCGGCGGGCAGCCGAAGGGGTTCTGGAAGACACACCAGGGCGGGGTGCCGGGCAGCATCGGCGGAAGCCTGGTGGGGGTGCGGCGGGGCGGGGGCCGGGGCAGCCTGTTAGGGGGGCGGTGCCGGCCTCCTGACGGCGGTCCGAAGCCTCCGAAGGAAGGAGTAAAGCCAAGGTGGCCGAAGGGGTCGGGGCTGAGGCCGGGCGGCAGGGAGTTGGGGCCGGAGCTGGGCGGCTTGCCAGCGGCTGAAGGGGGGTGGGGAGTGGTGGTGGTGGTGTTGTCCGGCAGATCGGTACAGTTGCAAAGGAAGCACTCGCTGTTGGGGTCCATGGCCACGCAGCCGCGGTAGCACTCGGGGACGGCGGGGCACGTGCCGGGGCCAGTGCACACGCACCGCTCGCAGCCGTCCTCGCCGCGCTCCACCGTGCAGCCTTCGTGGCAGGCCATGGCGGGGCACTCCGAGGGGGGACACTCGCAGCCGGGGCAGCCGCTGGCGTCAAGGATCCTCTGGCACGTGGATTTGCACGGGGGAAGAGGCGGACACACTCCACCGCCTCCGCCTCCTCCTCCCACATCTCCACTTCCACCTCCTCCTCCCCCGCCTCCACCTCCACCTCCACTCTCTCTTCCTTGACCTCCATTATAACCAATCCCTCCTCTTCCAGCTCCACTGTAGCCACCCCATCTTCCTCCTCCTCCTCCATATCCTCCTCTTCCTCCAAAGGGACACTCACAGGTCAGGCAGCCGTCGGGGCCTGAGCCGGGAGAGCAGCCAGGGGGACAGGACCGGGGCGGGGCGGGGCAGTCACGCCTGGCCGGGCCGCCGCACACACACATGGGGCAGGCGTCATAGGCGCTGGGCACGGTGAGGCAGGAGGCGGGACACGGGCGGCAGCCTGGGGTGACGGGGGACTTAGAACACGGCGCGGTGGCCCGGACACCTAACAAAACTCGGTACCCACATACAAGCCCTAACCCCTGACACCTACTACTACCCTTCCAGAACTTTTTCGTTACTGAACAATCATAACATATCTTGAGGCAAAGCGATATTGGAGCTAACACACTTAAACATATCTCTATTTCCTCCTACCATCACATAAAGTAAACCATTTCTATGCTGCCATTAAAGGTATACAACCCTTACCGAGCAAATAAGAACAGCTCCAGGTGCACAATTACAGCAACGAACACTTTTAACATCAACCAATTCCTTCGTAACATCGCATAACCCAACACTGCGTCTCCATGAAACACAAACAAACCCTCAATAAACCATCTAAAACACTGGCAAACACGTTGAAATCACACTGTATAGCAAGTCCGAACATCTCAAACCTATACTATCTTACACTGCCAACTCCTAACACGACAAACCCATAATTAACAAACGCCAGCTAGCACGTTAACATCACTGTACCGTAGCTTTCCCTAACATCACCCACCCACACTATCTCAGTCTAAGGTGCGCCGACCCAATCAATCTTACCTGTCGAGAACCCGGATGCTACCGAAGTCAGACAAGCCACAAGCAGCACCGCAGTAAGCATCCTGACGGTGTGCTGACGGCGAGGGGCCCAGGACAACCCTAGTGCTGACGCCGGAGGGAACCTTATAGCGCTGACACCAGTAGGATAACTGCTGACAACGTGAGGGCTTGTGCTGACCTCTCCTAAAGTCTCCAACGTGTGGTGAGGATTCGTGTGTCTTGGCTTATATATATCCTGTTGGGAGCCTCCTTCCCTCCTTACCGTCCTCCTCCTCCTCCTCCTCCTCCTCCTCCTCCTCCTCCTCCTCCTCCTCCTCCCTACTGTCATTTATCCTTCTTTCCCTTTCCTCCCTCCGTCGTGTGTGTGTGTGTGTGTGTGTGTGTGTGTGTGTGTGTGTGTGTGTGTGTGTGTGTGTGTGTGTGTGTGTGTGTGTGTGTGTGTGTGTGTGTGTGTGTGTGTGTGTGTGTGTGTGTGTTACAGCCCAAAAATAACAAAGCAAATGCACAAAAGGAAACACAAAGACAAATTTTTAACCAACCGAAGAACCAAATAAACGAGGAGGAGGAGGAGGACCAGGAAGAAGAAGAAGGAGATGATGAGAGGAGAAGGAAGAAGAGGAGGTAGAAGAAGATAGATGAATGACGCTGCAGAAACAAAACCAAACAAAAAAATAAAGAGTAAAAATCCTTCCATATCGCTATAAAAAAGTAGTCGCATCACGATTCATTTGCGACAAAAAAAAGATAAGAGACGACAATGGAGAGAGAGCCCTTGCCCCTTTCCTCCCTCCCTCCCTACCTACATACCCTCTTACCTCCCCTCTTTCCTTCCTCTTTCCCTAGTCTTTCCTCGTAATCCTCTACCTACCTACCCTCTTACCTCCCCTCTTTCATTCCTTCTTTCCCTAGTCTTTCCTCGTTAGGTACCTCCGTTCCTCTCCTCTTAATCCTCTATTCCTCTTCTTACCTACCCTGTTACCTTCTTCCTCTTTCCCTAGTCTTTCCTCGTTACCTACCTCCGTTCCTCTCCTCTTAATCCTCTTCACTTTCCTCCCTCCCTCCTTGCCTACCAGCTTCCCATTTTCCCTCTTTCCCTTGTCTTTCCTCCCTGCCAACCTCCGTTTCTTTCCTCCCTCTCTGCCTATGTCTCTTCCCTTCTCTCTCTTGCCTTCCTTCCTCATTTAACTACCTATCCTCTTCCATTCTTACCTATTTCCTTCCTTCCTCTTTCCCTAGTGTCTCCTCCCTACCTATCTCCTCTTTCCCTAGTGTCTCCTCCCCACCTACCTCCCAACTTTTTCTCTTAACCCTCTCTCCTATTTACCTAGCTTCCTATTTCTCCTCTTAACCCTCGTCTCTTTTCACCCTCCCACCTTCCTTACCATCCTACCTCCCTAGCTCTCCTCTCATTCCCATCCATCATCCTCTCTTCAGCTCATGCAAATACATCACCAGGGTAAAAACCTAAACCTACACTCAAGCCGGACGCACCACCACCTCAGTCACGAGAGAACGATGCTGGCCACTGATAAACTTTTCCCTCTCCTTTTCTTTTATTTTCGAGTCCCCTGGCAGGCAGGAGGGAGCCGGAGGGAGACGAAGGGCCATATTTTCAAACACTTCCGCGCCCAAACTCACCTATTTGACAAGGCTTTCATAGGAGTTTGGGGCATATCCTTGCGTAGTTTCATGACCCTGGTGGTAGTCTGACCCTTATTCTGTGCAATGAACTTATAATAAGACTCATTAAAACTCCGATTGATCTCCTTTTTGGCCTTTGGAATAGTTGATGCGAGAGGCGGAAGGGTGAGAGAAGGGCCGTCGATGTGTCTTGCTGTGGCGTAGTTCCCTCGGCGGCGTCACAGCGATGGCTTGCCGTGATAGGGGATGAAATAGCACTCGTTACCCGGATCTTCGTGATGTTTCGCACCGTCCCTCACAGGTTCCTCATACTTGGTTTCACGTGTTTGCTGACAGGACCGAGATTCACACGTGTCTTTTTTGTGAGTGGGGAGGTGTTTGTTTGCTGCCAGGACGAAGATAATTCACGCTTTTCTGTGTGTTTGGGTGTTTGTTTTAACTGGTTTGGTGTGGTTACTTTGATTTGTGTTTTGTGTTTGTCTTTTGTTTGTTTGTTATTGGGAAGTGTACATCAAATCATTTATCCTATTTATTTACGTATTTATTTTACTTATTCAATCTATCTATTTATAAGTATGTGTGAGTGTGTTGTTGTTTGTTCTGGTTAATTAGATTTTTTTTTGTTCCTTTCTATAATGAAAAGATATATACAACAATCTTTTTTTTTTGCGTGAGACATTTGATTTTCTTTGCTTAAACTAATCTTAACCCTTAACTAACTTAATTAAACCAGCCATAACCTTACAGTAACTAAATAACAATAACCTGACCTATATGAACTTAATCTAACCCAGTCCAACCTAACCTGGCCTGACCCAACAAACATAACATAACGTAGCATAACATCACATACTCTAACATAATATACCCTGTGATAAATAAGCCGGCTCAGTCCTTCATTACCAGTCGTGAGCTATTGTTCTTTTCGCTATTTAAGTTTTTTTTATTTTTTTATCCTCGTCATCTTCAGGCATCTCATTAGTTCCGGCAGGGGTTTCCAGGAGGTGCACAGATTAAAGGTTAAGGAATTGTACCTCGCTTGGATTTTTTTTTATCATCTCGGCTCGTTCTCTGCTTCCATCTTCCATTCCCTCACTCCTTTGAATTTCTGTAGTCGTCCCTTGCCGTGTGTTAAGACCATCCTCCCCTTCTTCTATTAAATTCCTCTCTCTGTCCCTCTCTCTATTCCCCATTTGTCAGTTTATACCTCACTCATCCTCTGTATCCTTCCTTTCTTCTCTATTCTCTCATTCCTTCCATCCACGTTCATATTTCTGTAACTCTCTGCTCCTTCCCTTCTATTAAATTCCATTCTTTGTCCCTCTCTCTATTCCCCATTTGTCAGTTTATACCTCCATCATCCTCTGTATCCTTCCTTTCTTCTCTATTCTCTCATTCCTTCCATCCACATTCATATTTCTGTAACTCTCTGCTCCTTCCCTTCTACTAAATTCCATTCTTTGTCCCTCTCTCTATTCCCATTTGTCAATTTATACCTCCATCATCCTCTGTATCCTTCCTTTCTTCTCTATTCTCTCATTCCTTCCACCCACTTTCATATTTCTGTAACTCTCTGCTCCTTCCCTTCTATTAAATTCCATTCTTTGTCCCTCTCTCTATTCCCCATTTGTCAGTTTATACCTCACTCATCCTCTGTATCCTTCCTTTCTTCTCTATTCTCTCATTCCTTCAACACACTTTTAAATTTATGTAACTCTCTCTGCTCCTTCCCTCCTATTAATTTCCTCTCTTTGTCCCTCTCTCTCATTCCCATTTGTCAGTTTATGCCTCCCTCACACTCTGTTTCCTTCCTCTCTTCTTCATTGTCTCATTCCCTCCACACACATTCATATTTCTGTAACTCTCTCTGCTCGTGTTAAGACCTCCCTCCCCTTCTATTAACCTACTCTCTTTGTTTTTCTCTTCCCCATTTGTCAAGTTTTCCATTCATTGCCCTCTGTTAAGGGTTCCCATTTCCTCCCTTCCATTTCCTCCCTTTCATCTCTATTCTCTTATTTCTTCCACCCAGACACTCCCTCGTTCAGTTTCTAAATATCCGTATCCCTCGTTCCCTCTCTCGCTCCCTCCTCCTCCTCTCCTTAATTTTTTTCTTTGCCTCATTTTCATCGCTTCTGCTAGTCCACCTTCCACTCCCTTTCTAGGTATCTCCATCTCCGCTTCCCAGGATCTGCGTCTTACGTCACTCATTCAGTTCCATCCTCTATTTCTCCTTCCCAATTTACTCACTGCAGTCCCTCATCCTACTCATCCTATTTCACTCTCCCTTTCTCCCTTCTTCACAGTTTCTTATGTCACTCCCTCATCATACTCACCGTTTTTAATCTCCCTTTCTCCTTCCTGTCCACTCACTACAGTTCCTCATCCTATTCATCCTATTTTACCCTTCCTTTCTCCCTTCTTCCCATTTCTCATTGCACTTCCTCATCATACCCCTTTTTTATCCCCCTTTCTCCTTCCTTTTCACCCACTACAGTTCCTCACCCTACTCATCCTATTATACTCTCTTTCTCCCTGCTTACCATTTACTCACCTCAGTTACTCATACCCTGCCGTCCACGTTCTGCCACTCTCTCTTATCCCCTTTATCCCTTCCTCCTCTTAACTCCTGCCCACAGTCCTTGATTCCTATTCCCCTTTTGCTCTCTCCATATCTCTCCTTCTCCCTTCTGCTAGTCCTTCCCTCCTTCCCATTTTCCTTTCCATTTTCATGTTGCATTCTCTTTATAACCTCCCTTCCTCCTCCTCCTCCTTCTCCTTCTCCTTCCATCAACTGAACACAACTGAACTTTACTCCCGTCATATCCCTCCCTCTCCCTTTTGCTGGCCCTTCCCTTTTTCTCATTTTCTCTCGTATTTTCATAGTTTACTCCTCCTTCCCCTCCTCCTTTTCCTCCTTCACAACACCTTCACTCATATTTTCAAGTTCACTCTCCCATTTTCCCTCCTTTCCTCCTTCTTCTTCTCCTCCCCATCTTCCCTTCCATTTTCAAAGCTCACTCTCCCCATCAAGGTTCCTTCCCTTTCTCTTTCTCCTTCAATCTTTCCTTCCGTTTTCATGGTCCACTCACCCCATAACCCTCTTC
>NC_066526.1:770000-775000 GCF_024679095.1 Eriocheir sinensis | reverse complement strand
GAAGGGAAGTAAAAGGAAAAAGGAGGGGAAGGGAAAGGAAAGGAGGGTAAGGAAAGGGAGAAGAAAGGTATGGAGGGAAGCTGAGGAAGGAAGGGGGTAGGAAGGGAAGGGAAGGAGAAAGGAAGAAAAAGGAGAAAGCAGGAGAAATAAGGAGAAAGGAGGGTAGGGAAGGGAGAGAAAACATATGGAGGGAATCTGAGGAAGGAAGGGGGAAGGAAGGGAAGGGAAGGAGAAAGGAAGAAAAAGGAGAAAGCAGGAGAAATAAGGAGAAAGGAGGGTACAGAATGGAGAGAAAACGTATGGAGGGAGTCTGAGGAAGGAAGTAGGAAGGAGGGGAAGGGGAAGGGAAGGAAGGGAACGTCTAGGAAGCGGTCGACAAGACAATAAGAAGAACGAGAGTGGAAGAAAAAGTTTCCCAGAATTGTTATTTATGACTTATTGGCCGTGTGTGTGTGTGTGTGTGTGTGTGTTGGGGAAGATAAGGGTAGTAGGAGAGAGAAAAGAACGATAAAAAAAGAGAAATAAAAGGATGGAATGAAAGAGGAAAAGAGGAAAAAAGGAAGACATAAAAATGACAACGGTGTGTGTGTGTGTGTGTGTGTGAGAGAGAGAGAGAGAGAGAGAGAGAGAGAGAGAGAGAGAGAGAGAGAGAGAGAGAGAGAGAGAGAGAGAGAGAGAGAGAGAGAGAGAGAGAGAGAGAGAGAGAGAGAGAGAGAGAGAGAGAGAGAGAGAGAGAGAGAGAGAGAGAGAGAGATGAAACACTCAACCATTCATCAGACAACACCACACACACAAAAAAACAAAAAAAAATTAATCTGACACAAACAAACACAAAAACAAAACAAATAAAAACGTCGAAAGAATAACTCACAATAAATAAAAGAAAGGGAAGAACAAATAAACCCAGAAATAAAAATAAAAGATGACAAAATAATAAGAAAAAGAGAGAAATATGGTTATTACTAAAAATGGAAAAGAGAAGAAAGTTACTAAAATGGAAAAGAGAAAAAAAAGAAAAAAAAAGAATAGACAAACACAGTAATATAAAAGGAAGATTAAAACGAAAGAAGAAAATGAAGAGAAGGAAGAAAATAAAAGAAGACATGGTAATAAAGAAAGGATGATTAATTAAGTCGCTAAAAGAAAGAGAAGACAAAAGAAGAGACAAGTGGAGTGATAAAAAGGGAAGATTAAAATGACGAAAACAAATGAAGAAGAAGAGGAAGAAGACGGAAGAGAGACAGATATAGGGATAAAAAAGAAAGATCAAGAAAAGCAATTGCAGAAGAGGAAGAGAGAGAAGAACAAATACAGTAATAAGGAAAAAATATAAAAAAGAAGGCAGTGATCAAGAACGAAAATGAAAAACACGATTAAAGATGATGGAAAATGAAAGAGAGACGGATATAGGGGTAAGAAAGAAAGATAAAGAAAAGGCAATTGTAGAAGAGAAAGAAAACAGAAGACTGGACAAACACAGTAATAAGGAAAAAAGAAAAGAAAAGAAAAAGATGATCAAGAACGAAAATGAAAAACACGAATAGAGATAACAGAAAATGAGAGAAAGACAGATATAGGAATAAAAAAAAATCAAGAAAAGCAATTGTAGAAGAGAAAGAAAACAGAAGAATGGACAAAAACAGTAATAAGGAAAAACGGAAAAAAAAGTGATCAAGAACGAAAATGAAAAACACGAATGATAGAAGATGAAAGATGATGAAAAAAGATGATAAAAACAAACAAACAAAATAATAATAAAAAAGAAAACAAAACAAAACAGCAGCTCTGGATTTTATTGGCCTTTATATAAATTCCGACGCGAAACAAAATTACAAGAAATAAAATTAAAAAGACATACTTTGTACATTATTAAAACGAGAGAGAGAGAGAGAGAGAGAGAGAGAGAGAGAGAGAGAGAGAGAGAGAGAGAGAGAGAGAGAGAGAGAGAGAGAGAGAGAGAGAGAGAGAGAGAGAGAGAGAGAGAGAGAGAAGAGAAGAGAAAAGAAGAGAAGAGAAGAGAAGAGAAGAGAAGAGAAGGGAAGGGCAGGGAGATTAACGGAAAGGAAAAGAAGAGGGAAGAGAAGAGATGCGATGAGAAGAGAAGAGAAGAGAAGAGAAGAGAAGGGGAGAGAGAGAGAGAGAGAGAGAGAGAGAGAGAGAGAGAGAGAGAGAGAGAGAGAGAGAGAGAGAGAGAGAGAGAGAGAGAGAGAGAGAGAGCATATAAATCACCGCGAGGCATGTCATAAAAAACAAAAAAAGAAATTAAAGTGTGAAAGCTCAAAATGGCGTCACCTGGGGAACCACAAGACAGGTGCTTCCTCTCTCTCTCTCTCTCTCTCTCTCTCTCTCTTCTATTCTCTTTTATTCTCTTTCCTTTTCTTTTCTTTTCCTTCCATTTCTTTTCCTTCCCTCCCCTTCCCTTCCCGTCCCTTCCTTTATTTTCCTTTCCTTTCCTTTCTGTTCCCCTATTTTCTCTTCTCTCTCTCTCTCTCTCTCTCTCTCTCTCTCTTCTCACAGTACTCTATAATTATGTAAATTCAGTTCACTCGCCGTTCATATTGTCTGTCAATAATAGAAGAAACGGTAACGAGGAGAGAAGGTTGAGGAGAGAAGGAAGAAAGTGTTGAATGAAGGAGAAGGAAGGAAAGAAGGAGGGAAAAATGAATGAATGAATGAAGGGAGGAAGGACAGAACGAAGATACATATGAGTAAGTGAATGAATGAGTGAAGCAAGGAAGGAAGGAAGGAAGGAAGGGAGGGAAAGAAGGAAGGAAGGAAGGAAAAGAATGTGTGGATGGAAGGGAAAACGAATGGAGTGAAGGAAGGAGGGAGGAATGAAAGAAACAAAGAAGGAAGGAACGAAAGAATTTATAAAATGACGAAAGGATGAAATGATGAAAGGAAAGAAGGAAGGGAAGAAAGTAATGGAAGCAAGAAAATAAAAAAAGAAAGTATGGAAGGGAAAATCAAGGAAAGAAAGAAGGAAGGAAAAAAAACAAGACAAAAAGTAACAAACAAGTGCAAGAATTAACTAATGAATGAATGAATGAATGAATGAATATGTGAACCGATGAATAGAAAAAGAACAACAAAACAAAACATACCAAGAACGTTCAAAATATAACTTCAATTCCATTCATTATATTACATTTTCCACTGATTATATATATTCAACTCCATTCCAAAAGACTTTCAATTCATTTTACCAATTCGGTTACACTTTCTCTCTATGCAATTTCACTTTCCAGCCATTCAATTCTCTCTTCTATTTCGATCTTCTTCCCATCCGTCTCGTCTCCGTCCCTGTTATTACCTCATCACTCCTCTCGCATATTCCCCGCTCCTTCCTCTCCCAGTTCTCACCCTCGTTAACGCCAGACATGTATTTAAAACCTTGTGAACCTATTAAGTGTTTCATATGTATTTTTTTTTAACTTTCCAATCATTATTTTATTTCGTCTACTTCATTCTTGTTCCTGTTCATTCTATTTCGTTTTCCATTTAATCTATTATTTCTGCAACGTTCATCTTCTTCTTCCCGTCCCCTCTCCCCCTCTTTATTGTTATCATTACTTCTACACTTTTTTCTACATTATTCTTCACTTCTTCCTTTCCCATTTCTCACCCCCCTTTTTATTAGACTTTACATTCATTCTATTACATTTTATATTAATTCTTCTCTCTCTCTCTCTTTGACTTCATTCTTTTTCCCATTCATCTCGTCTGTCTCTACACTTTTCTCATTATTCTTTCATTATTCCTTGCTCATTAGTCCTCCATTATTCTACCAGTTATTATCCACTCCTTCCTTCCCCCTTTCTCACCCAGGCCAGATGTGTCCCTAAAACCTGGGTACCCTATTTTCCATTCAGTGTATTAGTCTTTCCATATCATTATAATAGTCTTTTCATTGATTCTAGTACATTTTCCATTCATTCTTATCTCTCTATATACTGTAGTCATTTTCTAGTTCTCTCTGTTGCACTTTCTATTCATTTTTTTTATCTCTTCAAACTTCTATCTGCTTCCCATTCTTCGTCTCAGCCTCCCTGTAGTTAGCTCATTATTCTTCAAGCTTATTCGTCGCTACTTCCTTTTCCTTTTCTCACTTATACTTCACTCTTCTTCTTTTTCATTCTATTACACTTTAAATTCATTCATTTTTTTCTGTTCTCTTTCTTCTTCTTCTTCCCTCCTCCAATTCATCGTCTCCTTCCCTGTACTTTTCTCATTATTCCATTCGTTCTTTTCTCACTTCTACTTCATTCTTCTTCTTTTTCATTCTATTACACTTTAAATTCAATCTTCTTTTCTGTTCTCTCTCTTCTACTTCATCCTTACTCCAATTCTTCGCCTCCATCCCATTCCATTTCATTCGTTCTTTTCTCATTTTTACTTCATTTCTTCTTAATTCCTGTTCATTCCATTACACTCCATTATTTTTTTTCTGTTCTCTCTCTTCTACTTCATCCCCCCTCCAATTCATCGTCTCCATCCCTGTACTTTTCTCATTATTTTTTTCTCATTATTCTTTCCTCATTAGTTCTCCACACTATTCTTCGCTCCCTCCTTCGCCAGTTCTCACCCCCGCTCCGGCAATCCCTCAGCTCAGCCAGACGTGTATTTAAAACCTGGCTAACCTATTTATCTACCCAGCAGTCGGTCGTTACCCGGCGGGGCGACCTACCTCCTCTTGCCTCACGTGACCTTACCTGTAATTGTTTAGTGTAGCAGGTAGACAAGCCTCTCACTACTCCCCTTTCCCTTCAGGTGTACGGAGATAGTTACCTTACCTTACCTTACTTTACCTGACCTTACCTTACCTAAGCTCACCTTCGCCCGCCCCCCTAATCTGTATTTTTCTGTGTTTGTGTGAGGAGAGAGGGGAGTGGGGGAGTGAAGAGGGGGTGTTTGTGTTTGTTTGTTTGTGTGTGTGCGTGTGTGTGTGTGTGTGTGTGTGTGTGTGTGTGTGTGTGTGTGTGTGTGTGTGTGTGTGTGTG
>NC_066526.1:757500-762500 GCF_024679095.1 Eriocheir sinensis | reverse complement strand
GGAGGAGGAGGAGGAGGAGGAGGAAGGTAATGCCGTGTAACGCTCGCCCCAAATGTTCAATGCCTGCAACGTTAATCCTCTTCCTCGTTTAGTGTGATTAACGAAGACAAGTTAAAGAAAGGGAAAGGTGTTAAGGGAGACAATGGGAAGAAAGAAAGGAGAAAGAAACGAGAAGAAGGAAAATATAGGAAAAAGGAGAAAGAGAGAAAATGGGAAGAAAGAGAGAAGCAATAAAAACGAATACAGAGAATTTGTCATGAAAGAAAATGGGAAAAAAGCGAGAAAATACGAAGGAATGGAAAATGAAGGAAAAGAGAGAAAGAAGATGGGAAGGGAAAAAAATGAAGGAATGGATGATACAGGAGAAGGCTTCAGGAAGATGGATGAGAGATAGAGAAAGGAAAGAAGAAAGATAAGAGAAGGGGAAGGAGAAAAGAGAAGAGACGGAAGAAAGAAAGTTTGATAAAATAAGAAATGGAAAGTGAAGAAAAAGTGTTCGGAAAGAAGATAGGGAAGAGGGAAAGGGAGAGAGAACAGAAAAGGGAAGGAAGAAAAGTAAGAGAAGGAAAAAATAAAGACACAAAAGTGGAAGCAAAGGAAGAAATAAATAAAGAGAAAGGGAGAAAAAGAAAAGAAATGGGAGGAAGATAGAAAAGGGAAGAGAAGGGAAAAAAGATAAAGAAGGTAAAATGGATACAAAGGAAAGGAAAATGTGCTAATAAAAAAAGAAAATGAAGGAGGAAGAGGAGGAGCGTGAGAAAGTAATGAGAGAGAGAGAGAGAGAGAGAGAGAGAGAGAGAGAGAGAGAGAGAGAGAGAGAGAGAGAGAGAGAGAGAGAGAGAGAGAGAGAAACTATAATCTCCTCATAAAGAAACGTTTACTCTTTTTTTTCTCTCTTTCTTCCTCTTCTTCTTCTTCTCTCGACCGAAACGCTTCATTTATTTTCCTTTCACCGTGTACTGATACTTTTGAACGAGGAGGAGGAGGAGGAGGAGGAGGAGGAGGAGGAGAAGGAGGAGGAGGAGGAGGTGGAGAGAAGGAGGAGGAGGAGGAGACGGAGGAGGAGGGGGAGATGAAGGAAGGGAGGAAAAGGAGAAGAAAGAGTAAGAGAAGGAGAAAGATATGGGGGAGGAAGAGGAGGAGGAGCAGGAGGAGGAGGAGGAGAAGAGGGAGGAGGATAATGAGATGAAGTAGTTGAAGGAAAAAAAGAAAAATGCAATGAGCAGCAAAAAACGAAAAAAAAGAAACGAGGAAAAAAAGAAGGGAAGAGAAAGAAGAAAAGAAGAAATAAGAAAAGGAATAAACTAAATAAAGAGGAAAAGAATAAAGACAAAACAAAGACAAAACAGACATAAAAAGCAAGAACAAATACGTGGAAGAGAAGAAAAAACAATACAAGAACAATTAACAAGAACAAGAATGAGAACATGAAGATGAGCAAGGACGTTGAGAAGGTGAGGAGAGAGAGAGAGAGAGAGAGAGAGAGAGAGAGAGAGAGAGAGAGAGAGAGAGAGAGAGAGAGAGAGAGAGAGAGAGAGAGAGAGAGAGAGAGAGAGAGAGAGAGAGAGAGAGAGAGACACACACACACACACACATACATACATACATACATACATACATACAGATAGACAGACATACAAACACAGACAGACAGAGAGATACAGAAACACACACACACACACACACACACACACACACACACACACACACACACACACACAGCGCGCATACACATACATACATATATACAGACAGACAGACAGACAGACAGACAAACACAGACAGACAGAGAGATACAGAAAGACACACACACACACACACACACAGACACACACACACACACACACACACACACACACACACACACACACACACACACACACATACATACATACATACAGATAGACAGACATACAAACACAGACAGACAGAGTGATACACACACACACACACACACACACACACACACACACACACACACACAGCGCGCACACACATACATACATATATACAGACAGACAGACAGACAGACAGACAAACAAACACAGACAGACAGAGAGATACATAAACACACACACACAGACACAGACACACACACACACACACACACACACACACACACACACACACACACACACACACACACACACACACACACACACACACACACACACACACACACACACACACACACACACACACAAGCACACACATACATACAGACAGATAGACAGACATACAAACACAGACAGACAGAGAGATACAGAAACACACACACACACACACACACACAGACACACACAGACATAAGTGAGGAAGCGGTGAACAGCCAGAGTGACAGCAACAGCCTTTGTACAGCCTCAGAAGGGGAGCACGGGCCCCCCTCCATTGTTCCCCCGCCACAATGGACCACCTCAACCCTCCTCCCTCTTCCCCTCCCTCCTCCCCTCTCCCCCTCTCTCTCTCTCTCTCCCCCTCCCCGTCTCTTCCTCTTCAAAGCCTCTTAAAATTGCTACTCTTGAAGATTCGCCTCGATTTCCTTTCCCCTCTTCCTCTTTCTCTGCCCCGCCTCCTCTTTCTTCCTCTTTTTTCCTCCTCCCCCCTCCTCTCTCTCTCTCTCTCTTACTTTCATTTCATTATCATTTTTCCTTTTATATTTATTTCAGTTGTATTTTTCCTCTTATATTTTCACTTCCCTTTCATCTCCCTCTTTAATTTCACTTCGCTTTCATTTTCCATCGTTTATTTTATTTCCATTTTCATTTTTCTTTAACTTTCATTTCCGTTTCCTTTTTAATTTCGCCTCACTTTCATTTTTTTCTCCAATGCCTTCACCCAAAAAAGACCCTCACCTTCCCTCCTCTCTCAATTCCTTCTTTTTCCCTCCCCCTTCTTCTCTCTCCCCTTTTTTCTCCCCTCCTTCTCATCTCCCCACGTCCCCATTTCAACTACATGGACATAATTCAACCTCTCCTTCCCCCCTTTCTCTTCTCCTCCTCCTCCTCCTCCTCCTCCCCTACCCTCCCCTCTCTTTGACCTCCTTCCTCCCCCCAATTCTCTCCCCGTTTCTCCGTCCCCCTTTTTTGGAAGCGACCTTCTTCCCCTTTCTTCCCTTCTCTCCCCTCCTCCTTCCTCCAGTCTCTCCCTTCTCCTTTCCCTCCTCCGTGACTTAGATAACCTCTCTCCCCTTTCCTCCCCCTCCCTTTCCTCTCTCCTTTTTCCTTCCATTCCCTTACGTTCCCCTCTTTTCAATCCTCTTCCATTACCAAAAAGTCCTCCTCCTCCTCCTCCTCCTCCACCTCCTCCTCCTCCTCCTCCTCCTCCTCCTCCTCCTTCTGCTTCAACTTTCCAAAAATATATATGCGCTTTCGAGGTAGAATATTCTCCTTTTTTTTGTATTTTTTTGCTGCATTTCGAACTTTTTGAATTTTGTGTTCGATATTATTTTTGTTTTTTCTTGTATTATTTTTTTTACTAAATCTGTATATTCTTGTATTTGTCTGTTTTGTCGTGGTTTTCTGTTTTTATTGTATTATTTATGAATTTTCTTGTATTTTTTCTTTATATGTATTTATTTCTGCGTTTCAAAAGATGCGCTTAGAATAAAAACATTGGATCCACTTCCCTTTGACTTTCGTTCACATGTTACGATGATTAATGAAAAGATCCCCCGCTAATGACTCTCTCTCTCTCTCTCTCTCTCTCTCTCTCAAGCTGTCTCATGTCTCTTATCTCTCCCTTTCATAACTCACAAACCTTTTTCGTTCACTATCTCCCTTCCTCCCTCCCTCTCTCCATCTGTCCATCCCTCCCTCCCTTCCTTCCTTCCTTCCTTCCTTCTCCATTCCTTCCCTCCTCCCTTATTTCTTCCTGTTCTGTTCATTGCTGCTTATTTAAACGAGCTGGGAAAATACTCTCTCTCTCTCTCTCTCTCTCTCTCTCTCTCTCTCTCTCTTTAACAGGTAGATTCACTCACTAATTACTTTTCTCACCTTGACACCTGTGCAAAATAAGTCGTGGCAAGGTTTTCGTAGATTTAATTTACATAGACTCTCTCTCTCTCTCTCTCTCTCTCTCTCTCTCTCATTAAAATAGCCGAGAAATAAGAAAAAAAATAATAGCTCTAATTTCTCTTGTGATTGGATGAAAGCTAATCTATAAAAAGACTGTCTGACGTGACCTTGAGAGAGAGAGAGAGAGAGAGAGAGAGAGAGAGAGAGAGAGAGAGAGAGAGAGAGAGAGAGAGAGAGAGAGAGAGAGAGAGAGAGAGAGAGAGAGAGAGAGAGAGAAACAAATGATCTCTCTCTCTCTCTCTCTCTCTCTCTCTCTCTCTCTCTCTCTCTCTCTTGTAGTGAATCTATATATGCCCAAATCACTATCATCTCACCATCACTTTTTTTCTCACCAACAACAACAGACAAACTATGACATAATTATCACAAAGTTTCCCCATTCTAAGACGTCCTCCGAAACACGTCTCTCTTCCTCCCTTTCTCCTCTTCCTCCTCCTCTTCCTCTCCTCCGTCACCACAAGTATCATCACACACTCATGTCGCCTCATCTTCACGTCTTTCCTCCTCTCATCAACGCCACTAGTCAAGGTGAGAGAGAGGGAGGGAGGGAGGGAAGGGGGGAGGGAGAGGAGAGGAAAGAATAAGGTGATGAAATATTGTGTCTCTTTTGGTACTGAAATTGCCGGCGAGAATGAGGCCGCTTTGCTTGTCTGTGGAATGTAATGTTGGTGTGTATGCAAGTGTGTGTGTGTGTGTGTGTGTGTGTGTGTGTGTGTGTGTGTGTGTGTGTGTGTGTGTGTGTGTGTGTGTGTGTGTGTGTGTTAATCGTGTTGTTTTAGTAATGTTTTCATAGTAATTGCTACTGTCATTATTACTATTATTATTGTTTTTTATTGTTATTTAATTATTATCATTGTAATAGTAGTAGCAGTAGTAGTAATAGTAGTAGTAGTGCGAATGTGTGCGCTTGAATGTGTTTGTGAGAGC